>NW_009226456.1:63025-93847 GCF_000690835.1 Fulmarus glacialis | reverse complement strand
TTGATAATGAAAAATTGATAATAATAAAATACTCAGTACAAAGTTCCTGCTCAGGTCAAAGGAAATTTCCAGCACCTCTCCCCGATACAAAGGCGTGTAATGATGGTATGGAGGTCACCATTTACAGATGTCCCCCACGGCCAGTCTCCCAAGCACTTTGCTCTTCTGTAACCACAGGTTACAGCAGAGGAGTGTTAGTATGAACTAAGGTTGCTGTACTGTCTCGTTGTCGATCCAGCCAAACGCAGGTCTGTGCTAAATATGTATGTCAGGAGTAGAGAGGCTGCCGTATAAGATCAGAGGTTTAATCTGGCACCCTGTCTCTGCAAGCTCTTGGTCAGCATCAGAAGCAAACCCTTCATGTCATGGTGGCAATCCAAGTTATTTTGCTTCCCAAGAGCCAGAAGTTCCTGCAGAATACAAATGCTGAAGAACAATGTGACAGAAAGCCACAAGGAACTAATTATACATACCTGACGGATTTTTTTTTTTCTTAGTATCATAAATCAACCATTAGTTTATTAAAAGAGAAAAATAGTAACGATAGAAATAATATACTAACACATTTTATCCTCTCTATTGTAAATGCAGCAGCCCTTATTACTGGTAGATTCATTTACTGATATGCAAGCTTTCTGATATCTCATATTCAATAATATGTTGTGTCAATGCACTCTACAATTTAACTTTGTGTTATGTAAAAACACATCTCCATTCTCCATTTTTCAATTTTGTTTTTCAATATCCAGATCTTTTTCCTAAGCACTTGTACAATTACCATTCCCATCAATTATGAATCTGTAATGAAACTGCTCTGGAAGACAAATGTTTTGAGTCTCCTCATATGAATTGTGTAAAAATCGTTTACTTACCAATATTCATCCAATAGATATGCAAAGGCGGGATGCCTTTTGGGGGGTTACAGTGCAAAATCACAGAATCACCATGCTCCACATCAAGGGGCTCAATTTTTTCTTTTGGGAATTTTGGTACACCTGTACAAAACCAAAGAAGTTCCTCTTTTATTGTTACCTTTTGAAATTTTGCCCTTTGCTTCCCCCTTAACATAGTTCTTAATAAAATATTTACCTTAACATCATCCTTTGCATTCTCTGCCTTTAGTTACTACTATTATTTACAAAGTGGTAAGAGTAACAATGCTTTTTACTAAGAGTAAGAAATCTCTGCTAGCATTCTTCATTCATAAAGTGCACAGACTGTAGTATTGAAAGTCAGGCAACTGAATGGTGGTGTTGTCTGTGATGTCCATGAGCTTTTCTTAGGCTTTATTTTAATGCATTTATTTTCAAACGCTTTCTACAGTTCATTTATTTGTACTGTCTGGAAGGGACAGCTCAAAGCCACACAGAACCAAAGCCTGAGGCTAAGATGGGAGTAGAGGACCGTGCACTGACGGGTCCCAGGCTGTCCCTGGGAGATCAGAAACCAGCCTGGGAATGCAGTGTGTTCTCGGAAGTCCTGGCTAAAAAGTGGTTCCCAAGAAGCCACTGCAAGTCGGTGCAGGCGAGGACAGACATCAGCCAGCTATTCCGCCTTGTGCCTGGAGTTGTCCCAAATCTTATCCATCTCCAGAATCAAATGAAGCAGAAGTCTGGTTTAAAGACTATGTTGCCTCCTCATCCCCTCAGGTGTAAAACCTCTGCCGTGCAGACCTGCAGACTTTCTCAGCAAGCTTGTCCTTTGGGATGCAGAGACAGGTTTTTCACAAAAGAATACACAGGGTTGCACAAGGGCTGCCCTATTTGGGCTTAAATATAGATTAAATAATTAATGGATCAAGGACTTGCTCAATCACCTAGAGCATCAGCACTGATGCCAGCAGGCTGTTCAAAGCCTGAACCACACTGGGCAAACCTGGGCAACCTGGCCAGTCTCGGCAGCCCAAAATGCAACCGGAGCACATCCAGGCAGAGCTGGGTTGGAGCCCACACCAAACCAAGCACTGGGAGGCTGCAGCTCAGAGATTATAGCAAAGAAATTAGTCTGCAAAATATAACCACTCCTTAAACGAATTGAGCTAAGACAGTTTCAGGGCAGACGTTGTCTTCTGCTTTCATTCCAGGCAAGTTCAAACTAGCGAAAGTTTCAGTTTAGGCAACTGCATTAAACAGCAAAATTAACAGCAATTAAACAGCAAAGGAATGAAAGCATCCTGGCTGTGCAGAATAAACTGGCACGGCAAATATTGCCATCCTGGTGTTTAAGTCCTGACAGGGAACTCTGATAGCGAATAAACAATTTGAAACGTCCGTGGTCCAGCGGCTGCACAGGATATCTGCAGGGTCACATCGCAGAGTCAAACCAAAGAAGGAGGGTGAGAAATGCAGGGCCAGGACTCTGAGGAGACTTTACACATTGTAGGATTAGTAAACATTAAAAGGAGCAATCACTATAATGCTGATTGCCTGAATGCAGATTGTGCATATATTTTATCTCCAGGAGGATTATTAACATGTTATGAATTCTTAGGAGAGGCAAAATGGAGCTAATGAGCATTACCCATTCTGTAGGTGAAATTTCAGATAATGAAGGGAACTATGTATTAAAATCCAATACTTTCAATAACCTATACTCTTCAAGCCCTGGAAAATACATCTACTGATTGCTGGAGAGGTGGAGCATTTTCCAGTAGGAAAAAGCTGATTTGTTGATCTAAAGCTATTTATTCCCAAAAGCACATCACTCTCAACAAAACTTTAAGAAAGCTGAATCAGGTGAAGGATAAAGGATTTCTGACTAAGACAACCAAAGAGACCAGCAAATAGACTAATCGTGAGATCACTCATCTAGGACATTGGAAACTCTTGTTCAAACCCATTTTCTGCCTCATTTGGCGCAAGCAAATCTGGGTCTCCAATATCCCAGTTGGGTGCCATAACCACTGGTCTTCTCAGTCAATTTCTGTAGCCAGTAATTACAGAATTATACAAAAAGATAGCAATTTCCCCCAGGAGACAGTGAAAAACCATGGTCTCGGTGTCATTAGCTGGCAGCAGGGTCATTCATCTCCAATACATGGCCCAGATGTCTGCCTTTGGCCCCCGATGGGGGAAGCAGCAACTTGAACCCCAGTATCCTCCATCTCTAACAAGTACTTGAACTACAGGCGGTCGGGGCTTCTGGGTTCTTCCATGCGGTTTTGTTTCACTTTGTTCATTGTGAAAAACGTTGAAAAACTTTGATTTTCCCCTCAATACATAACTTTGAGTGTTTTGAACCCTTGAAGTTTTGCAAGGGAGGAAAATTCAACTTTCATGATGAATCTCTGAACCAAACCTTCTGGCAAGCATATATTCTTGCTGGGGTCCCATAGGTCTCAAAGACTAGAAAAATACCTGCTTCTGAATTCTGCGTGAGGAGATTTATTAAAACTAAGAAGCTAATATCACATTAGACTTTGGCTCTCGCACATTTGTCTTCAGTATGAATATGTAGGCAATTTTTTTTTTTTTTTTGCAGCGTTCCCCTGTTTTAATTACTGGATATTCCAGAATCAATCACTACTGATTTGTGGCTGATCACAGAAACTATCACAGCTGAATTAAGCATGAAAGTATCATACAAGATTAATTGTGTCATGAAAGTGTTTAATACTGTATGGAGTTATCAATGCAGCACATGGACACCGTAAAATTTACAACCAATTGATCTCTTTGCAGCGATACCATTAAAACTGTCGTGTCAATCTTTCATGCAACTCCCCACACACAGATATAATGAGAGGGGACAGAGAATCCAAGAGCTACCTCTCACATATCCATAACACAGGGGAGAACAACGTTATTTAATGACTCTGAGAAAGGCTTGCTGACGTGCCAGCAGGATGGCTCTCAGGACACAAGCAATCAAGTGGCACGTATGGAACAGCCATAGGGAAGATGAAAAACTGCACACCTGACTTCTGCTATGGAGACATCTTCTAAAAGCCTACCGTGACATATAAAGCTCTCAAAAAAAAGTCTTGGGAAAGGCTTGGCTGCCCAAGTATTATTTCCTGACAAGGCTGTTCTGTGAATGCTGTACAGCACTCAAAAACCAGAATCACAGAGCTTTGACTCCAGCGTGTAAACCATGGAAACGGAAGATTATCAGTATCCAGAGTCATTTGTGCAAGGAACCAGGCTCTGATTAATCCCTGGGGTGACTCAAAGTTCAATGACTGAACTGTAGTTGAGATTAGGCTGCAATACCACTGGCAAATTAAGTTGGCTGAGAGAAATTTCAGAAAGGAGGCTGGGTCACTCCCTCCCACTTCTTATCTGTTCAGAAAATGCAGTATCTCAACGAAAAGCAAACAGGAGGGACACCAATACAATGCAATAGACAATCTAAATTTGGGTTTAGCAGTATAGATTCAGAAATATAGCAACCAGAGTTGGGGTACTCCGGTCCCCAGCACGATTGCTTCAGATTTACTCAGGTACCTATTAGTACGCTTTGTCCTAGGGCTTAGTTTTTGTCCTACTGCTGACTGCAGTGACTTCACACAACTATAACTGTATCGAGTATGGGAATTTATACCAGTTTATATGAGAATGGAGCCCATTCAATCTGATATTTTATGTGTTTCTGGGTAAAGTGTTGAGAAATCGAACTGAAGGAAAATGGTTTCTCCAGGTAACTGTAGAAGTCCTTGAGACCCCTGTGTCTGGCTTCTACCAGTATCTGGTGTAAACTGGGAATCAACTTATTATGTTAAATCAGCAATTAGCAAACATTTTGGGAAACTATTGTAGGAAAACATCACCATACACTAGGTCTCTGTTTTTATAACCTTCTCTGTGGATGCTGTTGGAGATGTGTCCTGGTCTAGATGGATGCTTAGCCTGACCCATCACGGATATTCTTAAGTTCTTCCATGCAAATAAATCCTTAAAGGATGTAAGAGTGAGGGAAAGTGGAAATAGTCAAGAAATTTCTATATCCTGGAAATTCCCAGCTCCTCAGACACCTTAATTAGTAGCTGACTGATTTGTTATACAGACCTGTATCTTGGGCAGCGAACAGCCCAACATATCAAAGAACCATAAACATGACTTACAGTCACCGACCACACGAGTCGTACTGAATACAGCTTGAGCAGCTCAGTACCTCAGTTGATATTCTGATCCATGTAGTATATGCAGTAGTTAAATCTGTAATTTTCATTGCAGCCTTTGAACCGTTTATGAGCTACGAGCCTGCTTATTTATGGATCTTTTAATTGCTGCATTAAATTGAAAAAGTTAGGAAAGTCTGGCTGTCAGGAAGACCATGGCTGTCAGGAAGACCATGGCTGTCAGTCCACTCGCTCTCAAAGAAGCTTTTATGATGGAATCAGTGACAGTCTTTTCTTCTGTGTAAATCTCTCTCTATCGCCCTTTCCAAAATGATGGTCACCGGCAACAGTCAGAAAGATCCCAACGATTTAGATGGCCAGAAAAGTCGTCAAAGGTTAGGCTTAGGAGGCAAGAGGTTTAATTTTATTCCCACCGCCTGCAAAGTCTCGGTGAGTTACTCTCTTTTGTTTTCCCAAAAGGCTATACTGAACGCCTTCACAAAGCCTGTTACTGAGACCTCCTATTTTAGTATCAGCTCAGTATCTTTTAATGATCTCATAATATTCACGTCTGCTTTTTTTAATATTAATACAGGTTGTGCTTTCTTTGGGAATGCTAGAACTAACATCATTGGCATAGCATAGCCTGCTACTGGACATTTTTATGTTTAGGCTATGTTTCCATCCTCAGATCTTCAGTCTTTTAGTGCAACAGCTTTAGAAATACCGAGCATAAATCTTAATGCAGTCTACCATGAAGAGTCTTTTACACTACAGTTAATTAAAGAAGTTTAAACTGTACTTATTCTTCCTCTGGCATTGAGCCTACTCAGTAATTCAAGCAACAGATTCCCTAAATACAGGAGGAGGGTAGCTGAGGTCTGTGTTCTCACCATTTAAATTCATTTTCACGCTGCATGTATCTTATACCAATCTGGACTTTGTCAACATATAGAGATCCTCAGACCCCATTCTTCCCCACTCTCCTTAATGTCATCATCTATAGGGGAGGTGTGGTATTTTCATTATGTAGGTGACATTTAATGATCATTTCTGCCGACATTTCTATTGCTTTCCTGGAACGACTACTGTGAGTAAACAGCCTTTTGTTCTCCTTTTCAGCAGCAACCTTACTTTCCTTACAGAGCCAGTATTCTCCTTCTGCAGCGTAAAGGTAATTTATGAAAAAAACCTGGCCTAGTCTGACTTGCTGGGTTTTTCTTCCCTTCATTGGCATAGCGACTTGCCAAGTAGCTTACATTTTACTTGAATACAGCTGGCAAAGCACTGCCACCTTCGCATCATTATCATGAATGCATGTAGTGATCTCACTCGTATGTACCAGTCTCTGCTTCAAAACTTGTGGGTGAATAGAGGTAATTTATCCCAAACTCTTCTGTGTCAGTGACTGCCTAATTTACAGCGGATCTGTGCGCCAGCAGCTCTTTTTCACTTGAGCACAGTTGTAGACTATCCAGCACTTTAGAAAATCAAAGGTGTCTTCTGTTACTCTCTGCATTCTGATTTAATTTGCAGCATCTACGTTGCACCATTAAATGAAAGAATTTATCACAGAAGAGTATGAATAAAAGTAGATGTGCCTTAAAAGGTGTGGGAGTCAGGTAAATCCCTCTGATATATTATCTGTACCATTTATTTATTTTCTGGATTTAGGACTTCACATGTATTAGCACTAAAATTCCTCTCACATTTGATAACAACCATGTTTGTTACTCCTCAATTAATTTGTTGCTAACTACCCCCAGTATATTTAATATCTACTCAAGCTAGTATAGACAATTTTTCATTAAAAGCAAAAATTATCTGCCTTGAGCAAAGACACAATAATCCCAGATACAGACATAAACTTCTTCTTGTTTTCCATTTTTAAGCACCTTTAAGCACTCCATTTAAGCAATGGAGTATCAGAATATTCTGCTGCTGGAGGTGATATACCTTCGCTGAAACCTACACAGAGGTCTTGAACTCCTCTGAAAATTAATGAGTCTGAGACACTTTGCTCAAGAGAAGTCGTATTAACCCCGCTGCCCTGGCCAGACTCTAAAGTGAATAATTATGTCCTGTCTAAAGCTCTGAGTAACTGCATCACTCTCCTGTTCCTGCCTGAAACTCCAGTTGACATCAGGTACATAGCTGCACTGTCCTACCTGCGGAGCCAACTTACATCATCAGTTCAATAAACTTCAACTTACTGTCCTGAAACTTTGTGCAGTTCTCCTCTACTAAGGAAAGCTATGCCATTAAAGCAATTGCGAGTTGGCAGAGACTAACCCATATAGCAATTCACGTAATCTTGCTAATTCCTCACCAAACACCAAGCTACTGCATTAGGGAATACTATGCAATACAGTGCAATGCGAAATAAGTTTAGCAAGGGAAAAAATCCATAAAACTGGCTGGAAGGAAAATAAACCCTGTCTTTCATGAGGCACGCTGGTAACAATACATTTATATGGCATCCTTAGCAGCCCTCTTCCAGGAACTCTCCCAGCCCCTGCCATGTGTCTTATTTGCAACGTAAGCACAGCGCCACGACTCTCCCACCCTGGCTGTGCCTAAAATACTTCTCAGGATTATTTCCTATGATAAAAGCATGACTGAAATTATTATGCATGTTTCTCATGGCCTGTTTCATCTGCACCAACCTGCTAGAAGTATTTTTTGTAGCTAGGTGGCCATCTCTTGTCACTGCAAAGGCTGAGAAGACTTTGGAGAGATCCCCTGTCACGTGGACACACCAATTCCACATGTGCCCCGTCCTTTCAGATCCCCTAATAACAAAATATTGCAGGAACTTGGCAATGCAGGATCTAGTCTGAAAAAAACCTCCACTGTACCGTTGATTCTCTTCTTCTATGCCACTTGACTACATCATACCGTCTGCTTCATGTTCTCACCCTGCTCCATTGTGGAGCCAGTGCCGTTTCTTGTCCTTTCTACTTCCACCAGGAAGATTCTGCCTCAAATATTCCTCTTCTCATTTCATATATTTCAATCCTGAATTTATGACCAACTGTGTCTTCACCTTCCTCTGTTACTTCCAAACTAAAAGTGCTTAAATGTATTGGTACAAAGGTGGTTGTATCAACGTTGTCCTGATCAGGACCTTGAACTTTGTATCAGTAAATTTCATCCCACTTCTATAACCCTGGTCCTCAAAATCACCCATTTCCTCCTCTGCCCTTCCTCTCTGCTATGATGGAAGGACACACTTCTAGGATCAGTAATTTTCACTACTATGTTTTTGAGCTCATTTTCCATTCAGTTCCAGGTCCTTAATATTTTCCCTGAAAGTATTTATACCAAGCCCTGAATGTTACTGACATCAGGCTGATGAAGTCACAGTTGATTGGATCACTTCCCCTTGAGCCTTGAAACATTCGCATCGGTTGCTATTTTGCAGTAATAAGCTGCTATTTCTCCCATCCTTCCCCCAGCTTCTGATTTCATGTTCCTTGCTCTGATATGGAGACCATATTGTCCTCCCAATTTCTGGGCACTCAGTCACAGTTGCCAAGCTGAAATATTACAGTCTTATGACTCTTAACAGCATTTGCTTTCCAGTAAACGTTTGGAAAGTGAAAGCATCACATGATTTCTAATTCTTTATCAAATAAATCTCTCCACTGTTAGAGAGATGACTCCAACTTTATCTCAGGAATTTCCCCGAACTCACAAAGTGTCTTTTACAACACTTCCCCAAAGTGATTTGACTCAATCCAATTTTGTTTTCTCTGACAATGACTTCCCACTCCTTTACTGCCCACTACATTTTTAATTTTAATACATTTCTAACACTATTTCATCTTTCATTATTTTGATCTTTCATGAATAGTTAATATCTTTCAATAACTGGACTGTACTTTCAATAACTGTAAGATGGCTACTCTGCCATTTTCCTGTTTTTTGTTTCACCTCTCCAAATACTTTAATTTCTGCATTTCCGTGATGTGCTGGCATCAGCTCACAGACAAATTGTCCCTGCCCAGATTAGGTAGAGAATTTACCAGACTACAACTCTCATCAATATTTATGCTTTCTTCTTTACAGAAAGAGAAACATATTAGAAGTGGAAGCATCACAAGAGCTAATAGTGGCTCTAACTAAATACAAATCAGAAAAGAATTCTTATGGGTTTTATGGTAAAGACAAAGCAAGTGCTTTATAAAGGCATTGAAATAGTCAAGTCAAAGCAAATAATAATTTTCTGTCATTGAACATTCAGCTCTCCTGACATGGCTATTAAAGAGTTTATACTAATTTACCCAGTAACCCACCCTCTAGAGGCAAAGCAGGGCAGACGATACTCAGAAAGCAAAAGTAAACAATAAATGTTTTCCAACTTAATATATCTGGGAAAACACATACATAATCTACCCAGTTTTCTTTGTATTAATTAAAGTTCGTAAGGACCATCAGTATCAGCACTTGGAAACTTGTAAGAGGTTGATAGTCCAATGGTATTGTCTGAACTCCTGCATTCAGATTTGGTCATTTAGATTTCTGTCTTCAAAACCAGGAATGAAATGAAATCATTCCAGGGAGCACACAGATTTTTTCCTTCCAGTATTCACTGAATACCAAACAATGCATGTTTTACATATACACTAGTATATATACTATATATATACATACACACACACTATATATATATATACACACTACACATAGTAACTAGTTCTTCTCCATTTAATTTGAGGAAACACAGTTTTTCATCTTAAAAAAAAACAAAACAAAAGCAAAGCAAAAGCCCTTACTTGGAACAATTAGTTCAATTTCTTTTGACATGGCAGTTCCCAGCACATTGGATGCAAAGCAACGATATTTCCCTTGAAAATTGGTGATGATTCCTCGATTTTGAATCACAAATGTTCCAGAGTTGTTAGATGCAACTATCCTTGGGTCAGATAATAAATCGAACGGTTTTCCATCCTTAGTCCAGTTAAAGCTGAAAAATAATACAAATGTTACAAAGGACAGGTCACAGAACAGAGAGCACTACGGTACAAAACCAGTGGTAAATAGGGGTGCAATGGTGCACTATCAAAATAAAAGGAAAAACTTGATGTAGGAGGAGAGAGTTGAATGGTAAAATGACCACTGTGCTACTACAACTTGTGTTAGCTATTGGGCACGTCTCTCCTGTTGGACACTTTACTTTTGGATGACTGACTGTGACGTGAAATAAGAATACGAAGCTTAAGGCAAGGACATTAAATGAGAGAGACCATCCGTGACAGTAAGAGCCACACAGTGAAAGGAGCTAGAAGTTTGCAAAAAAGCTGTCTCTGTAGGAGAGTTGGTACTTTTGACTGCAAAGGATTGACAGGAGCTCTTCTCACCATCTACGGGAGATACCATGGTTGAACCCAGGAGAAACCGAGCTGACTCGCCTGAGTTCCTCCTGGTCTTGCCATAGAATCACTTGTAGTTTTGATGCTACTGGGGTGTGATTTGATGAATGCTGAAGTATTGGTCATAGTTTATGTGTCTGAAGTCTCAGATGGCTTGAAATTGGGCTAAACTGATTCAAAAGCAGAGACAGTTGGAAATTACAGTATAACGTGCATTTAGTGGAACATGTACTTTTTCAACATTTTGCAATGTTTTAAGAGAATAAATTAATGTTAAAAGAAATGTATGTTTTGGCACTTCACTGCCTTGCGACTGTAAGGAGAGGAATACGGGTTCCTATCACCTAACCAGCTCTACCACGTACATTTAAATACCGGAAAACCTTTCATCGATCTGCTGACAAACAGTGAAACAAAGGAAAACTACAAATCTCCATTCAGAGCCCAATTAAAAATGATCAAATCATCTTGATATAAAAATTACTTTTTTTAAGCAAGTTTAAATTGTGTTGCAGATAAAAAAGAAAGGAAGGATTAAAGAGTAAAAATGACATGCAAACCAGATATTAATTTATCCCTTACACCATCCAGTGGTGAAAATCTCAGAAGGAGCTTTTACTACGTTATTATTACATTTTTGTTAATCACATTTTCATTAAAAATCTTTTTCCTTCTTACGTTGGTGTAAGATACATAAAGCTTATCTTTGGATATTTATTTGAATAACTCCTTATGTGTATATTTGTAACATCACCACGGCCATGATGATGTCAGGTACAGACAAGCTATCTGATAAAATGCAAATGTGATCTCTGAATACATGGTTTAATGTGCGTGGTATTTTTAGGGTTGCTGTGGAAAAGGCAGAGGAACATCTGGGACCCTTTGATTGCCATTACACACCTCCTATCTTTTGCAGCACAGCCCAGACAAGCTCTTTTAAATCACGGGGTGAACTTAGCACACGCTAGAGAAATGGAACGTCTCCCAACAAGGAAAAGGCATGTTGAAATCTATTCACAGAGTGAGCGGAAGTGATCGAGCAACAAAAGCTGAACAGCCTAAATGGAAACCCAAACCTTAACCTCGCCTTACGATGATGAGCAGGTTACTCTACATCAGTTATTCCTCCCCTCCTCAAAAGCAGAACAGTGTTAGGCAAAGGCTAAAAGCAAACTCAATTGCTGCTTCCTTCTCCAGGTGAAAGCAGTACTCACGTGGGCTGCGGGTTTCCTCTAGCTTCACATTTGATTGTAAAGTCCTCATCAAAAGGGTAGGCAACCTGGGTGTGGGATTGCTCCGTGATTGTTGGAAGCTGCACAACTGAACACAAAGAGGTACCGGGTTAAAACGCCATTCAGGCAAAACTGTGCTCTGCTCTGGTCCTTTCTTCGAAAGGGACGGTGTCAGGATTGCCTTATTCCTGCAAAGAGTGAGGCTTGCCTTAAAAAAAGAGGATGTTGGTCATCATCTTCCTGGCATTGACAAGACTCTCTCCACCCAAAACTGAACACTATCGTGGCCTCAGCAGCCAGAGGAAGGCTTGACAGCCCTGACTATGTTCGGCCAGCCGCCCAGGGGCATCACCGGCGCATGCTTCCACGTATGACCAACCCATCCAGGGCAGAGGAGAGCTAGAAGCTAGAGCTAAAGCCAAAGCATGGACTGGTAAATTTATTCAGCGATGAAGTCAATAACTGGCTTTTTAATCCAGACACAGAAACACACACATGAAGTAGCAAATGCTATCTCCACCCTGGATAAAATTGCCGGGAAATCCATGGACTGCAAAAATGACTTAATACCTCTTCCAGGGTACCGCAGGGGAAGAGCCATTACCAGTCACACGGTTACGCAATGTTTCACTAACTTTTTTTTTTCTAAGGGAATTAAAGTGTTGCGAATGTCTGTGTAACAGAGCTGCACGAGGGAGAATGCTCCCCGCAGCAGAGCTGGGGATAATAGGATCATCACATTGTTATAAACAGCCAGGAAGAAAATTAACGTGCTCTTTGGTTTCTCTTTTAAGTCCAGGAAGCTCAACGCTGGAGCGAAATGTGGTGTCTTGCCGTACCACGTGGTCTCAAAGCCGAACACTTCCAAGCCCACCAGTTTCACTGATCAGACATAATTCCTTTTTATTAAAATATAAAATGCTTCATTAAAGCAAATTAAGGGCTAGATGGTTCCCCCGTGTAGGTACTTAAAAGCAGTGGATGCCCAGACTTTACAGTCTGCACTTTATAGTCACAGCTCCACTTCTGCTTTATTTAAACACAAGGAGCCACTGCAGTACCTTCCTCTAAAAAATTTCTACTTCCAAACACTGTTAAACAAGTTCGGATAGCTTTAGAAAAATATCCTATAAACCTGCTTGATTGCCTTTTCCTTTGTAGCCAGGGCTATTGGCAGACTCCGGAGTGCTAACAGCTCACGGCAGGTCCACACGATGCCCTGAAACTGGCCCGTGTCCTACTCTGAGGCTACAGCACCCAAAGCCCTGCAAAGAGCCTACATTTCTTTTTCCTTAGGTTTATTTATTCATTTCTTTATTTATCCCCACTGTAATTCATTCAAAACCCAACGCTGTCAAGTTTTGCTTTGTTGTGGGTTTTTTTCCCCCCCCAAAAAACGTAGTTTGTAATCTTCCTGGTCCATTTACGTTTGAAAAACACAAAGCCTGGGAGGTCTGGGCTGTACTCCAGGCAGTGGGATCCACTGGCTTTCATTGGATTGTCCCCTATGAGCTTCATCCCATATTTTACATGTGTCCTGAAACCACACCAACCGTGTAAAACAGGCAGTTTGAATGCATCGTAGCCAGAGAGGGATAAAGGAGGTGCTCCCCAGGGTGGTATGCGAGGCGTAGGAAATACTTCTCCGGGGACTAATGTACGCCCCGAGACATACACCTGCTCCTTTTTCAGGCTGAAACGGCAGGTTGCAAGACAAGTAAGTAAGGGTATATGTACATCAAACACACTTCAGGGAGATTCAGAGCCAAAACGAGGAATTTATGTGAAGGACAAAACCAAACCCTCGGAGCTAAGCGGTGTGTTGGATCGCAAACACAGATATATGTTATTAGACAAGTTTACTGCTACATTTAAACAGGTCCAAACAAAGTAGCTTACATTTTTACCACATCTGAATTTCCTAAAGGCCATGTTCTAGCAGAATTAAATTCAAAATGGAACAACTGAAAAGCAGGATTTAATATTTTTTTCTTCGGGGAAAGGTTAAAAAAAAAAAAAGGATACCAAAACAAAACAGCAAAGTGTTCAGTAAATAGCTACAACTCACCTGATAATGGTATTTCAATAGCTGCTGCCAAACTCAGTACAAAGAAAAACAGGCATATGGTGATCCCTTTTGTGCTTAATAGCATCTCCATCACTCTTCTGTAAACAAGGAGTCCAAACAGAATGAGAGATACCTTATGCTTCCTCTCACCGTCACTTCAAATCAGATGTAAGGATGTGAAACCGAAAGTCTAGCGAGGAGAAGAAACAGCCATATTAGCTTGCAGTATTAACTTGGCTCTAACAAGGTTACTAAATTAAAGCAGTGCTTCAGGATTTGCAGCTAAATTGCAAATTGCACTAAGTGGTACAATTTCCTCTCCTCTCTCCCCACCCCCTGGCTTCGGGAAGGTCCTCTATTAAATTTCTAAAAAAAAAATACATGCACAAAAGTACAAATCCATTATAGCACAGAAGTATAATTATTTTTTGGTTTGCAATTAAAAGTAGGGATGGTTTGAAAGATGGTATATTTGTAATCATTCCAGTTCATAAATTTTTGTAATGAGAGTTGTGTAAGTTGGAAAGTAATGTAACAACTCTAATGAGAGAAATCTGGTACACTAATGACCTTGTTCATAAATCTCATGTGTCTTTTATCTTTCCTTTATGTTTAAAAAAGGACACAATCTAGTTTAGTTCATTAAAAAGGACCAGAACACGAAACCCTTGCTTTTCCTCCATAATCCCAGAACTACTATACACAGGTTTTACATAATCCATTATACATCCTTAGGTTCTGCATTATGAGGCAAAAATGTCAGGCACCTGCCAAAAGGAGACATATTCAGCTCTAATGAGCATTTAAGTGTAATTCACAGAGGAGTAAAGGACAGAGAATTCTACAAACATGGGTGTACGGAGGATTTCAGTCGCCAGCATCATTCACAATATCTCAGCAAAACGTTAACCCGTGTAAGATGTTTTGTACCTGTGCATCTTCTCACGCATAGCACTTATGGGACATCAGTCTCAAGAGAATTTAGACCTCAATTGTCAAGATAATTTTGCAAGAGCAATTTTCAAGACAAGGCTACTATGATGGAGGTAAGGACCAACCCGCCGGCAGCCCACCCCTGCATGGCACAGCGAGCTCTGATTCAAGCCACCGAGTTCACAAGCAGAGCTGTAGGACCACAGCAATATACTTCTAGGCTAAGCCTAGCTCACACACAGCTCTTGTATATTTGCACATACCACCCGGTTAATCCACAGATCAGAAAAGCAATCCCAGGGTCACCGAGCACTGTCGGCATGTGGGGGCAGCAGGAGGTGGGACCAGGGGTGCCCGCCCTCGCCCAGCACAGCTGGCTGCAGCTGGAGCAGAGGCAGCACCGAGCCACGCAGCCCGCACGCTCCGCTCCATGACGCTTTGCTCCTGATGGTTGGTTTGCTGGACCGCTACAAAACACAGGCATGAAGCAGAGGTTTCCCTTTTACCCGGCACGCTCCCTCTCGCATCGGCTCTCAGAGATGAGCAACAGCTCGTGCTGCGGCCCTCTCTCCAGAGGCATTAGCGGGATAATTTCTGTTCACTTGGTCACCAGTTCATGAAAACTTTCTGGAAGTTAAAGTCTTTGAGATCAAAATCCTTGGGTGAAGATTGAAATTGGCCAACGAGGGGACAAGAGACAGACGCTACAATCACATAAGCCTCACTTCTTCAGAAATGAGGCTAAAAACCAGACGTCTTGTAAGTACCTTAGGCACCAAGCGTTCACTGATGGAAGAAGCTGACTAATCTGCTTAGGGCCTCGCTCCACTGAGGGGGACAGCGCAGAAGGGCACCGGAGGGGACGGGAACCCACTGGCTGAGCTGCCAGCCCCAGGTTGTGTCTGGGTGCAAATCAGGCAGAATCAGGCAACATCAGTAAGTTCTGTTTTGTGGCAGTCGATATTTCCCTCCGTTTGATTTCTCCTAGCTCTGACTTGTGAGCAATAGACCCTTCCAAACCTCAGTCCAATAAAATCTGGGCAATAGAATCACAGCGTGGGGGGTACACAGGGCCCACAGCCGCACAGCAGCCCCCGCCAGCAGCTACCTGATGGCTGCACGACTTCTGTCACTGCAGGACTGGGCTCTCCTACCCTGCCTTACCTGGTCCTGGCAGACGCTCAGTTCCAGATCTATCTGTGTCATCGACGGGAAAATAGATGCTCTGACAGCAAACCCTCTAGCCCCACACAATTGCAATTTAGGCTCATAAAAAATCTGACCAGTGTTGCTGCTTGCAGATGGTACATTAGTGGTAGCGAAGCCCTCTTCTCCCCCCATCTGCTGACAGCTCGGGGGACCGGAGCAGCCCCTGTCAGGATGCCAAGCAGAGGAAGGGGAGCTGAGATCACAGGAGGTGTGCAGCTCGCTGAGGTTGCAGACTGAGGGGTAGGAAGTTCCTTTTTATATGAATGTTACAAAGCATTGTATAGATTCAGATTATATTCAAGAAAAAACAGGAAAACAGCTTGATTCCTTCACCAAACCCATTAGCTCACACTTTCTTTTTTCTTTTTTTTAATAAAGTGACACCGAGCAAAGAAGAAATGTACTAAATAAAAAGGATATCCTTTATCATGTGGTACGGCACGACTTGCCTCTGCAGGCTGCTGTAATTAGTCGGTCTGTCTAGCGCCTCGCTCTTTTTCGCTGTGGTGAATACTAATGCAGGGGGCCGACAGCACCAGCATTTGGAAGCAGCGAGTACTTCGGGACCCAGGGTGCTGGACTTGTGCACGGCAATCGGATACTTCCAAAGGCCGCTTGGAAATCTCCCTGCAGCTGCATTTAACCCCTGCCGGTTTACTCTGTGGCAGTTTCCACAAGGTACAATCCGGGGTGGTGTGAATTAAGCAGCAGTATCTTCGCGGAGGTATTTACCTAGTGATAACTATCCAGCAAGAGAAGCCTCCTGGTTTTATGCCATATATATATATTACCCCTAATGGAGTAGCAGAGGCGTTATCCTGGCAGTGCTGGTTGCGACAGCAGCTATTCTGGAAGGCTAACGCTCAATGCACATCTCCCCCGACGTGCCCCACTCAACCTTCTGCGCCCCATTCTGGACAGTGACAGTCCTCGGCAGACGGACATCCGTCCTCCCCGCAAGGAGACCTGTGCCAAGCGATTAACCTTATTTAAGGTGTTGTATAGACAGGGCTGCCAAGCGTTAGGTGTTTTGTATGGCTGTCACGCGTTTGGCTGTCCTACCAAGCCTCAGGCCCACAGCTCAGCTGAAACTGCAGAGTCCCTGATTAAATCACCCACCTTCCCCCTCATCTCCAGCACCCAAACAACCCCGAGCCCCTTCCTAAATGAGCAATATCAGACGTCCTCCAGACACCCCATCCATCCCTGCCTTAAACACAGCCGCGTACCCAAACTTCAGGCAGCACTATCTTTCACTCCTATGATGATTAAAGTCCAAACCAAAATTTCTCATCTTGTGCCAGTCCCTAGCAAATGAACAATTTAACTGCTTAAGTAATTTGGAGAAATAAATGAGGTAGCTGCGCAAGCACTTGGCGGCTACGGGCAGGTTTCGGTCTCACTGGTGCCAAGGCACAACGCTCTCCTGGGCTCTAGTAAGTGCCAGAAAGCAACTTGCAAAATCTTGACCTTGGTAAAAACACCAGCTCTGCTCTCCAAGCCGGTGTGCTGGATCGGGCCCAGAGCTTGCTCTTGGTCCCTGCTTTTTTCCAGGAATCCCACATTCTCCTTTGTTCTCCCGAGGAGTCGGCGGCAGCATCCCTTGCACCGGCAAGGGGGGAAAAGATTACCGAAGAAAACCTTTCCTCGGCACAATGAATGAACATGTATGCTCCAATAAATGTTATGTTTATGATCCCTCCTCTTCCTTTTCATTTTCCCCCTCCTCCCTCCAGTTCTATCTTTATGTTCTCTTTTCTCCACCTCAGGCTAAGTCAAATAATTTGAATTCACTGCAAATACTTATCTGTAGTTCCTTACCTGGAATTCATTATTTTATTGTGCTGTTCAGTTAATAGTAAATACTGATTGCTCTAAGGACAGCTCATTTGTTTGTTTAATGAGATGCCTTTAACTTACAGTGAGCAAATCTTTCAAAATATCAGTACTTCTAAGGAGCGATGCGGTTCCAGATTCTTTTGTTGTATACAGTTGCTTCCAGAAGCGTGTAATAAAAATATTGGGCAACTAAACAACAACAAAAAAAATTAAATTTCCATTTATCTCATAAACCTAGTGAAAAATTTTCCCTATATGTAATTACTACATTAAAATTGCTCATAAATAGTAGCTGCATGACAGCCAAAATTCCCAGATTACTGGTCTACTGCTTCCAAGAGAAATTATATTGCACTACAAAATATGGCATCAATCTCAGCTATTTGGTTCCCTCTTAAAATATGTAAGATTTGGTCCCTGTATAAGTCCTGTACAGCACAAATATTCATGAAAGTACTGGATTCCCACAGCTTAATACTGGTACATTTCTAAGTTGACCTTTTCATTAGCTAGAATCAGATTTAATTTCTCAGCGACATATACGTTACAAGATTGTTAAATAAAAGCCATTAGTGTTTAGAAATTACAGCCTTTGGGGTGGCCCCAGTTACAGAATAACAGAACAAAACTCTGGAAAAAAATTGCTTCCTGGTATGAGAAGTAAAAATTTGGTTATTTAATTATGCCATATGTTGCCAGTTAAGTGACTATATAGCACTGGAGCTTAATTAAGTACTCTCACTCTTTCTCGATTACAATCACAGAAGAAGAAAAAAAATCCCATCCACGGTCAAAATGTCCCCCATCCCAAACCCTCAGCAGTCCCTGCTCAGCCAGGGGCAACGGCTGGGTTCTACCCACAGCTGGCAGTCGCACCGTGGGGCACATCGCGTCTGCCCGCGTCCCGGTGAGCCCCAGATCCGGAACCGATGCCTCTGCCTCCATCCCTGCACAGATCACAGCCCGAGGTCAGCCCGGACCCCTCGGCGGGGGAGGTGGCTCCCACCCACATACCCCTCTGCAGGGAAGCTTCCTGAAGCCCTACCACTTCTGAAGGCCTCTTGGGTGAGGCTGGTTGTGCGAAACCTGGAGAAGGTGGGACTCGATCAAAGATCATAGTGAGCGACCTCGGGTGCTGAGGAAATTAAGAATGGAGGGCAGCAGGGATGCTCCACCTGCCTGTTTCCATGCTCACTGCTCCCATCTGTGTGCCCTGGTTCAGGGGACACCATAGGTGACAGCTATAATGACAAGGACTTCTACTCAGAAAATGTTCTCCTTCGCCCCAGTGAGCCTCCATGCCCATTTGTCCCCTCTTCTGCGGAGCCTTCCAGCAAACCGGTGACAAAAAACACACGAGGCGAGGAAATGTGTCCAGTGTGGGACAAATGGGCCCCCAGCAGCTCCCAGAACAGGGGCCACGGTCCCCTGGGGTAGCGGCTGAGCCCCAGGGAGCACACAGGATTCATCACCTCTGTGCTTCTCCATGCCGCAAGTAGCAATACGTCCCTACTTCACTAATTAGCTAAGGTAGGTTGAGATTTATGCTAGTGAAGCCTTAAATGCAATGCTACAGCTACAGTATTGATGCAGTTATAGTTCCTCCCCCCCCCCGAAAAAAAAAAAACCCACACGCAGAGTCACTTGTGTTTGGAAAAGATGAGAAGGAATATTCATAAGGACCCGTCGTTTTACTTCAGGTGTCAATGTTATATATAGCTTTTCCCCTAAAAGCTTTTTGACATCCCAGTGTTAGTACCAGGGAGAAGATAACCTTCACTTGACTCTGTCCCAATCACCTATTTCTGGATGATGTCTGTTCTCAGAAAAGCAGTCCATGATGCATATGCTGGAGGTGATTAAAATAATCACCCAAATCAGAAAGACGTTCTTCCTTCCGTGGTAAAAGATTTCCAAATAGACTGTAGCACATAGGCATGAAGATTTCTTTTTTAGATGCAATTCTGCTCTCAGGAGGTTTAGTGAGAGAAGTCTATGTATTATTTATCTTGCCAAGGACTTTATAAACATTATTGGACAGCACATGTAAAGTAAAAGTTTTCAGTGCAGCTAAACAACTTCAACATTATTTAACAAAATTTATGTGTTTCAAATATGATTGCAACTGTTATGCCTTCCCAATTTTGTAATCCATCAGTCTTTCAGTTTCTCAAACCACAAAAAAACCTCTAAAAATGTGAGAGAGTATAAATAATAAAGAAATACGTACACAAGGCTGTGAAATGTTTTACTGCAGCACAAGCAGCAGTAAAACATTCGATTCAATAAACAGTGTAAGTATTAGAATTAAATTTCCTGGGACAGGGTTTTAAGAAATAAGTAGGGATTTTGGGAGCCCAGCTTGTCAGGTCCTGGTTGTCTGGAAGAGAAGTCAGACGTCAGGCAGGGCATGTCCGCAGCCAGGCAGACACAGCGGGGTGATGGCTGGTGCCTGTCCCCCAGCCGTCGGTCTGCTGTCGCCCGGCTGTGACCGATATCTCAGTTTGTTCTGGTTGTGTGGAAACTCAATTTATGCTCTTTCTGTCTGAGCTCTACCCTGAGCTGAGTGGAAGCTGAAAAGGTGTACGAGCATCTTCCCTTCCAAGTGCCCGACCCCGGGAGAAGGCAGTCGGCACCAGCTCTCCATTTTTGCAGATACTCCCCTATCTACTCCCAGCTGTTCCCAACAAAATCCTAAAATGCAAGCCCCCTTAAGTCACAGTAGATCGCACCCTACGCTCTCAAGCCGTTTAAAAGCTAGCTATAATGATTTCTCTTGGTCATCACTCTACCCATATAATGGCACAGCACCTGACAGATTTGATTTAATTTGTTTCACACATGTAGTAGCTGTAGCACTGTACTACTAAATCACAGAGTACAAGGACCATATTTCTTAAAGCCTTGCATGTCTTTTACACACACAACGACTGAAAACTAAAGAAATGTGGTTTATAATCAGGACAAACGATCTGCTTGTCAGTAGCTGTCTGCTGACATTTGCCAACGCGAGCCTCCTTCCTAGGACCTAGAGGTGCTTGCTGCCAAAGAATGTGAGGTCTTCAGGTTTTCCTGAAAAAATAAATAAATGGATTCCCTATTGTCATTTCACCAACATGATTCATACAAACTAGATTATCTGAATACTTTTTTTCCTTTTTTTTTTTTGCTTACACCTTCCAACATGCTCCACTGGATGGCTCCTTTCAAGTCAGCAAGAGTTTGGTTTTTAAACACAGTGTGGAACTGAGCAATGTTTCTGGCAACACATGATATTTAAACTTAATAAACAATTTGTCAGTACCCATTTCAGTCTATCTGCTCAACCCATCTAATGTTAACTGGACTTGACTTAGCCCAGCAGAGGATTATTTGTAAACTTTAAGTCAAGCAATCTTAAATAAAACTCCCCACTTTTGTGTTTGCTTCCTGTGAAAATTTGTGTGAGCAAGCTTAAGAGCTGGAACATTTGATAAAACAAACTTAATACAAATTACACAACTGCTGAAAACAAAGTTCACTTTGTGTGGATATTCGTAATGGAAACCTGCTCAAAGAGTAGCAACCCTAAAAGACGGTCAGGAGACCAAGTTTGCCAGCCCCATCAGATCAGCTCTGCTGTAAGCTCAAAATGCCTCTGAGCAGCACTTGTAATAAAAACTCGAAAGAAAATCCAGCGTTGAAATCAATACCTGGTTTAGCTTTTTCGTAACCAAAGAAATAAATGTTAACTGTGAACAGTACATGGTTTACGATGAATACGTCATTAAACTTTAGTTATAACATTATTGACACTGTGCTTACAATAACCATTGATGTGGTTATTCCTACCATTAGGAGCACATAAACCCAATACCCTGCAGCCAAATTCCACCATTATGGATGTTCTTAAATATGTGAATAAATACAAGCATCTCTATCGATTTAAGGAGAACAACAGTGCTTAACAACAAGCTATACGCCAGGTCACACCAAAGTCGCTCTGGCTCAGCCCTCCTGACGGGGCAGGCGCAGGAGCAGAGGCAGCACAAGAGAATCCTCTCCTGGTATATACATCCTCCCCACCTCCTATAGCTGGTTGGGGACTTTCTGAGCCAGATGCTGCATCTAACCTTTTGTCCGTAATAGCTACCAACGGGCCTTTCTTCCATAAATTTAAGTACCTTTTTCTTTTTTCTTAATTGATGATATACTTTGACCTCTGTCACCTGAGATAATGAGTCCCTCAATATGTGCGGTGCTAAACTTGCTGCTTAATAGTCTCACTCGCTCTCCTCGACTTCCTATGGGTCCTCCCCTCCGCATCACTTGCGATTGTGCCGTTCCCCGTATCCCCCCTTTGCAACCCCATTACCAAACTGAGCCCCACCAGAGCACCAGCTGAAGCAGAGCACGCGCAGGCGGTGGGGTAACTTAGCTGCCTGGTTTGGTCTCAGGTCCTGCTTCTCTGGCCAGCCTCACTGCATGTAAAATTGTTCTTTCCCCAGTTCACTTTTGGAGTAGGTCACCAGGCAGCAACTCTGAGCAGTGGGAGCACTGGGCCACCACAGCAGCTCCTGTAACAGGTGAGTTTAGGTCTGTAGACACAAACTTAGTCTTTCCTTCAGTGGGAACCAGTCCATATCTTTACATTCATCTTCTTCTAGGCTTCTTCCAGTTCTACTGTGGCAGCAATCTCTCTTCCAGGGGAAAACTTGGATTTAAGATGGTGTGCTTGAGCTGTATGTACCACATCCTGCAGCATAAATTGCTGTGTAAATGTTTTGCAGACTTCTGAGACGTCTACAATTATTTACTTAGCAAGTTTCTAAGGTATTTAAAGTTAAAGTTGAATGATGAAATTTTAGATTATATTTCTTCATTGCACTAGAAAGTGTACTTTGCATAATACATGTACAAATCACCATAAAATAAGGTTCCTGGCTTTATATATATATGCACATTTACAGATGTAAGAGCAGCCTAACCCCCCCACGTGTACCTGTTGTATCTCCTTTTCTTAAAGGTATGGCCATACATTCATTCATTTTTTGTTAACCAATGACATCAGAGAAATTATTCCAGCACAAGGACATAACACTGTAGTAGAGGAATGTTGTGAGCGTGGCTTTTTCACAGACCTACAGACATGCAATGGCAATCACTCCCCCTTGCTGGTAACAAAACAGCACGGATTTGAGCTTTGCAGACACATCTGAGAGCACGCCAGCCGCTTAAAAATTAAACTATTGTCTGAGGCTTTTGCAATTATATATTTCCTTGAGATACTACATCTCCTAAATGAGCTTACCACATTTCTGGCTGAAACTAGTTTTATATTAATTGAAATTTTCATCAGCAATTAACGTTTCAGCTCATAGGTCAAGCATAAAGCATAAAACAAAGTACAGTGGCAACTGGGCTGGGTGACTGGGAATGACGGCGTGTCAGCCACGCACAAAGGAAATAAAAGCAGGTTGCAGTTTGTTTTCAGATGAGATTGCTAATGACAGCCTCCTCCAACGGAGGCAATGCAAATTCTCCTGAATTTCAAAATGAATTTGCGGCAAGGGCGCTTTCTTCTTTTGTGTGCTCATTCTCCCTCTTTCAAAGCACAAAATAATAGCGCAATCATGAGCTTTCTCATGCTAATAACAACAAACAAACGCCTTCTAGTAAAGCAACACCTCCGAGGAGAAATCCTGCCTCACCTTGAAAACCGGCTCATGCCACAGTTAGTTTTAGCCATCCCAGCTCCTGCTCTGCAGCACGTCGTTCAGCAGACACAAAGCCAGGCAGAGCCCTATTGAACTGGAAATGTGGGCAGGGGATCTGCCAGGCAGAGCTCCCTGCAGGCCTGGAGTCTAACGAGATTGTTCATTCAGCATAAAGCCCGGGGAAAACAGCATCTCCCCCTCCCAAGCGCATACGCCTGGGCTCCTCGGAAGTCTGCCACAGGAGAAATTCTATCAGGTAGTAAAGGAGGGGGAAAAATTTACAGCGCCCAGCACTTCACGGGCTCCATTCACGAGCATGGCAATCCCCGTGCCGGGAAAATCATCGGGCAACAGAAACCACTGCAGAGCAATGAGGGTTCCACTTGGCGTTAGTGATTTTCACAGCATGAGCTTGTGTTTACTTGAGAGTTCCCTGTGCTAGTGGCGAGGTGACAATATGAACGGGGCGGGGGGGAAAGGTATTTAATTGCAAATGTATTACCTCTATAAACAGCAGAAAACAGCGATTATTCCCACTTGACCCATTAGGGATCATTTTTTCCTGATGCATCCCAGACAGGTGAACTCATTCACAATGTACATCACTGGCGAATACTGTCAAATATAAAAAATCTTAAATCTGAGGCCACTGCTTCATCCGTGCCATGCAAGATGCACGCTCACAGCACTTCTCCACCTCACGGACTCAGGGGAGGCTCAGCGTGTTCCCAAGATCCCGAGAAGAAAATCTTGGCAGGCTTCACACATGAAATCTTAAAACCAAAGGAAAACTAACATCAAAAGTGAAGCGAATCTCCTTCTACATCAATGTTATTCTTGAACCTCAGCACAATAACACTACGAGACAGTGAAAGTCACTGTGTGTTTCTCATTTAAATTGCAGTCGGTGACTCACGACAATGGAGAGTTTCACGGCAAGCCATCTCCTGTACTTTCTGCCTTCCTCTGACTTTTCCTCCTTCTGTGTAATAAAAGAGATTAGCTCTTCCAGCTTAGTGGAGGATCTCACAACACTTGCTTTTCCCAGTAAGTCAAGGCCATTAAGCTTCCAACATTTTCCACGTTACCAGACATACAAGGGATTACTTAAAGAAAAAAAGTAGTGAAATGTAATGATTTAACCACAGACACTGCATGAAAGCATTTAAGGATACAAGTTAAACACCATCCACGTCACTGTAGGACAAATTCTGAAATCCTGACATGCCCTGCCTGGACAGGGAGAGCCTCCTCCCAAGGTTCTGGGTCAAATCTCAGTTTGGGTTTGCTTCTACAGGAGGATCATCCACAATTACCAGTGGGATTTGCAGTCTACCAAGGAATAAGTACCAGAAGAATTTACTTAGGGCAATAAGTGCAGGATTTGGCCCAGTTTATGCATTGGGAAGTCTAATCAGCAGAGCAAACATTGTAGCAAAAGAGAGGAATGGGAATTTCATCCTCATTCTGCATTTCCTACTTTCCTTGTGTTTGCCTTAGATGCTGGAGTCTATAGTCATTTCCTTTTTCCATGAACAACTTTACAGCTAAAAAATAAACAATAAGCTTAAAGAAAAATACACATGCAAAAGCCCAGCCCACATATGTGCGACACTCTTGTTTCACCCATATTCTTTAGGAGCTGTTATGATCCCAGCGGAGGCAGGAGAGAAACTGATGGGACAGGTTTTTGGCTGGGATCTCCAGTGAGGAAAAAGTTTATAATCTTAATGGAAGTGCCTGAGACATTCTTCTAAGTAGCATAATGCTACAATTTATCTGGTCGTTTTGTTTCAATAGCTTATGTTAATGGAAACGTTTTGTATCAAGGCTTTCAGGTGAACTGTGTTGTTGATAAGGTGAAGATTATTTCTGAGCACGGGCAGCGGTTTTCTGCACTCGCTCAGGTAGTTTTACCATTGTAAGAGAAAAATCGTCGTTCAAAACGCTCTGGATCCCAATGATTTTTTAGCTTCAACAGTTGCTTTTCTCCATTAATGCCTTTTTTCAGAGCACTGAATCAAAACATCAGTCAACTGAACTGAAGACAGTTAGCTGACAATATATTGAACATAACTACTGTAGCTGTGAAAGAAAGGGAAAAGACTTGGTAATTCTGTTTCTCTCTCCCTTGGATCCACATTCATCACCCCTTTCACTACTGGCAAGATGCAGAAAAGCAGTTGTCAGTGACTGCGTTATTTTCAGGTGATCACACAGAAGATATTTGATTAGACAGATCACATACACACATGCCGTATTTTAAGGAACAGCTGATCTTTAGAGATACAATTTGACTCCAACTAGGTGCCTGAGCAGAGAACAACACAGAAGCAAAACACACAGCACACACACTGCCCAGGCAGTCCAAAAGCGGCTTGAAATACGTAAGATTACTCACCTATTTACTAAGTATCAGGAGAAAAGAATATTGAAGGAAATTGGGCAGAACGAAGTCCATTCCCTCAGCTAGCTGGTGGGAGTTTGGTAAAGAGACCAAACAGAAGGATGGTTTAGAACCAACCCGGAGGTGGTGCCCACCAACTACACAAGCGTAGTTACATGGTCACTTTTCCTTTCTCTTTGCTTTTGGTGTTTTGCTTTCCATGGGAACAGTAAAACACATGGACCTAAACTACACCACCAAATATCAAGTCCAAAAGCTGGAGATGCTGCCGGTTCCCCGTGATGTGACCGTACAAACACCGAACACAAACACACCATATTTTCTCCTATCCTATTTTTTGGAAAAATGTGAACTCCACCTTGCTGGAAATTAAAGTAAATAACATTAAATTAGAAGTACAACAAACATCAGGAGTGGAAAATTCTGCTTGAACAATTAAAATCTGTTAAAGTTACATAAAACTGCAAGGAGAATGCTAATGTTAAATGTCAAACACGCAGAACAAGGGTCTTCATTACCCATTCTGCCCATAACACAACGTTCTTCAGAACAAGTGTGACTTTTGCTCACCAGCGCGTCTGCAGATGTATCGTACTAATCAATTACATGCACGCTGGGAAAAAGTGCTTTCCATGTCACACACATGAAAACTGTATTATACACTTTGTACAGAGCTTCTATAGCATCACACGTGTTGTTCTACCTTTTTCTTAAAAAAAAAAAAAGAAAAAATGGAGAAATCGTAAATACTGTTGGCCATGTTGTTTTTTTATCTCATTCGTATTGCATCATGTGGATAGATCCACTTTATTGCCCTCTAATCGTTATCTCACATAACTGATTATGCACCTTAGAAAGACTAAACCAACGGCTAAGAAAACCACAGAGAAGAGTCAGTTATTAAAAAGACAAGAACTGCACCATACCTTTCATGCACTTTACTCTCAAATATCTCTGACTTATCTTCTGCTTCCTCATGCTTCCCTGCAGCCAGCTGTGAGCCTACGAAGGTCCCCAGAGCATGGGAAAGACTAGCTGCATGGCTTCACCCCTTACAGATCTGAGCATTTCAAACAGCTCTCCCCAACACATACAAATGCACGGACACCCCACGCTCTTCTTGCTTGTCCAACCCAATTGGTGTGTCCATTAGGTTCATCCCCTTGGGGCAACCAACCTCATTTATTATATAGCTGAAGAGCTTCTGGCAGTTTGATGGATGCTCTTAGGTGTTATCTGAAAAATGTGGAGGTATTATTATAAATACTATTTCATGTTAAATGAATAGCATGAGTTCTTCGGAGGTGCAGGTCACAGCATGACAGGTCAAGAAGGCGCAAAGGGAACTCACAAAGAGCCCAATATTAAATGCAGAAAACTGCCCAGCGCCGGGGCAGCTCCCTGGCAGGAGGGCACAAGGCCAAACCTGCTGCCGTGGGGAGCCACACACTTAGCTATAATTTAGCCAGTGAATACTAGAAAAGAACTAATCCTGTACCTACCAAATTCTGTTTCATTCTACATGGCAGAAAAGCCAACGGGAGCCTTCCTCATTAGACCTCGTACATCTAAAACATGGGGAACGGGAGCTGGCAGGTGATGTACTGACATCCTTGACACTCCCCTCTCAACTTTCTGACAACCGTGTAAAACTCCCAGAGCTTGAAGCATCCTGGTTTTCCACACAGGCAGAGAAGGAGCTAGTGGCTACTAAAGACATTGCAATGTAAAAATGAAAACCACTTCTGCAATTACAGCACGTGCCCTCTGAGCTTTTCCCTCCACTCCTCTTTTTCTCCCTTTATTTAGCTGAAGTTATTTAAAGGACAGGTCTCTGTTTAAGCAGCTGCTGCCACGACTAGTCGGCCCAAGCGGCTCTTTTAATTAAATATTTGCTGCTGTGTGAGTTTTCTCTCCTCTCCCTGCTATCCTTGTGGACAATGTTTGTTCTTGCAAAGATAACAGGTCTGCTGAGCAGCCTCCGCCTTCGCCCGCAAGGCCTCCTGCTCTCCAAGCCCCCGTAATGATGCGAAGTCTCCACAAAAATTAATTTTATGTTACACACCATGACATTTGCTATCAAGGACAACCATCAACAACAAGGAAAAGAAACAAAACTTGCTGGGATTTAATAATCATTATTAAATTATGTCATTTACATAATTAGACTTTAGTAATAACTATGGCATATCTCTTTTATGGCATGGTAAATTGGCACAGCACTTCACAAAGTGATTTTTTTTTTCTTTCTCTTCCTTCTCTCCCACCAATAACTGAAAAGTAGATCAAGCAAATGATATCACAACACATACTAAGCAGGTTTGCATGGAGGATGGAAACGGAGATGAGTATCACAATGTGAATACGAGAATGCTTGAGAAATACAGATTTCAAGCAGGTTTCTTAGAAATTTCTTTCTCTTGGAATTTCTTCCTAGCCAGCAGAGCAGTTTCCTGTGCACAGCCAGGTACAGCAATGCCTCCATGATGCTTTATGGTATTTCCCAGCCAGGATCAGCGAGGCACTGGGTTCACTCTACCATATGTGTTAACTGAATTGTTTGCTGTGTTCCTCCCAGCAGGTAACCCTGGGAATAGCATTAAAGGCAACTGGGTTGACCAAATACCAGTAAAGCTTTACTTGCTTGGGAAAAAGCTGCTTTCCTACTGGTGTCTCACAAAGCAGATGTGTGTCTTGACCCATCTTTACCTGGTCTAAGCACGACCCAGAGATTCTCACCTATTTCCATACTGGCAACAACAAAGCCAACTTACTGTGAAAAAAACCCCTATCCATTAGACCCAGTTTGACACTGGAGGCAGAAGAGGTAAAGGAAGAAAAAATAAATTAAATGCTTTTTGAGCCAAGATGTTTCCACAGTGGGCACGGACACTCGCGGTACCCCTCCGTGCAGAAATGAGAAAGCAGCAAGGGATGAAGCTGAACGGGCAAAGTGCTGAGGAGCCGCAGAGAGGAGCGCAGGACTTGGAGCGTGAGAAGGAGATGGAGAGAGAAAGGTTTCAGGAAAAAAAGAGGCAGAAAAGGGAAATTAGACCAGACACCAACAAGCCTGGTACAGCTACGCAGGGCCACGAAGCAGCTGCCGCTAGATGTAGATGAGCGAGTGAACAGATCCTGGGAGAGGATCAAAAGGGCAGGGAATGCAGATGAGCGAGGGATCAGTGCTGTGCGGAGACAGGCAGGGCGGGGGCTTGGGAGAATCTGTGAGGCTGGAGCAGTAACTCACCGGGGAAGAAATGAAAGAGAGACTGGGTCTCAAAGCACCGAGCAGGGAACTGGAGATCCCGCGACGGCGACGGCAGTCTGCGGGGATCGGAGAGAAAAGCAGCTCGCCGAGGCAGAGCACAGCAATGAATTCTTCATTCGACGGAGTATTTCAAACCTGCCTGAACTCTCCAAGCTGAGAGGCACAGTGGGAATGTATTTCAAAAAGAAAGACTAATAGCACCAAGCAAATTTTATTTTTTTATATATAAATGAGAAATATTAGGACAGACAAGATTGTACAAGCTATTCAGTAGCATCAGCGTGCTGGCACAAGAGGACTCAGCCCTCACTTACTGTATTCTACACCAGACTGTATCCTTTGAGGTCGGGGTGGATGCTCCTGACTGACATCACCTTCACTGGCAAAAAAAAAAAAAAAATCTGATCTTCTGTTTCTATGGGAAACCTATCAAATTCCACCCATGCACCAGATCTCTTCCCTGTCTTTCCAGTTAACAGAAGCAACTAGTAGGGCTGGGGTTGTGGCCACTCTCTGTTACCTATCGCAGGAAAACCTTTCTTGGGGGCATTTATTAATATGATTTATACGGTTTATAAAATGTTATCAAATAACTGCAATTCAGTGTGTTTCCTGAGAGGAGCAGAAAAGGGCAGTATCCCAGGTCCCTCTGCTTTCCTCAGATCCAGTCGCCAGTGAACCCAAGCTCATTAGTGCTCTCCTGGGCGCCAGGCAGGTAAATGCAAACTGACAACACACACACGTCCTTCAAACCAGTAGAGAAACCGGGGAGAGTCTGACAGCTATTATAAAATGCCTCTTACATTTAGGAGTAACCAGAAAATTAAAAAACACAAAGAAGAGCGAAATCTCCAGGTACACTCCCACCTCCAATAGTCTTCACCAAAATCCGAGCGCTGTCAAGCTGGAAGCACTGAAGAACAAGTTTCCTCGTTTGGAGGTAACGCCTTTGGCAGCTGCTGACCTGCCCCAGGTAAATATTAAGTTTCTGTTTCCTAATTTTGTCTGCTTTTCTTTTGTAACAGTGTTTCTAATTTTGCAACTTTTGCTTTATTAGAGTGAAAATCGTTTTCGTTCTCAACCTGTCTGATGTTTAAATGGGCTCATGTGAACTTGTTGGGCATAAGGAATACCACTTTCACACTCAAAGAAATCAGTGTTTTCAACAAATACTTTAAGCCTCTATAACGCAGGACAAGCTTGGGCATCCCCAGCGTTTGGGAGTGGCTCTCGCTAACTGCAAAATCAGCTCCGGGGCTGCTACCGTCAAGCTGCAGCCAGGAGGAACCGTCCCAGGAGCTGGCTGTTATCTCTAGCACCGCTTCTCCCTCTCGAAAGGGCCAACCCAGGACTCCAGAAAATATCCAGACTGGTGCATAGTGTGGCTCATCTGGTTCTAGACCTAACGGACTGCCGTATAGACAGGACCGGCGTTGCAGAACGTGTCCCAGTGCAAAGCAGACTGAGCCTAACCCAACACCTTTTTAATGTGACAGGTCAGCAGTCTGTAAAATAGCCGAGGGTGAAGCATACACCCTGAAATACTCCGCTCAAACCCACGCCTTTACTCTGGGGCTAACCAGCATAATCAGAAAGCCTCTCAGCAGCAATTTAGCAATGAATAGTCAGGAGGGCGGCTTCAAGTTTCATCAGAAAGCTGGCACTACCTTTGCTCCAGGCTTCGCAGAGATCAGGGGTTGAAATGTAACCTGCAGGGAGGAATGACACTGACC
>NW_009226456.1:51361-63009 GCF_000690835.1 Fulmarus glacialis | reverse complement strand
CCTCCCGCGGGTGCCAGCATCCCAGCGTGGCCACCAGCCCGCGTACTACCCACTCAGACAGGTCTGCCTGCAAATGTTTCACTAATTCTAAACCACAAAAAGGCTTAAAATATCTGTCAATCACGCTGCCTCCCCGCTGTCCTCCCCGCAGCCCTCGCAGCCTTGCTGGGAGGATTGCTATTGAGATCGCCGGCACGGAGCGCAGCGCTGGCAATGTGCTGTGGAAAATTAAACCCCAGCCGTGGAAACAATAGCTATTACAAAGTGTGTAATCAGCAGGAGATGGGATGAATGTTTGTAATTCCAAGCCGTAGAAAGCGTTTTTAAGATGCCTTTAGTCTCATCCATGCTTCTTCAGTATTTTGTTGCTTAATAGTTGCATTTTATAGCTAGGCCATAATTTTATTGAGGTACAAACTTCTACTGTATAACGTCAAGCCGAGTACAAACTTCTACAGTATAATGCCAAGCTATGTGGTAAAGTCAAGTAAACATTTGTAGTAATTATATGCCCAGGAGATTTCATAACATCATAGAATTAACAAGCAGCTCAGTAAATTATATATCACTTGATCTGCAATTGCTCCATCTCTGGCAAAGAACTCGGCTTCATCTACAGCAACTCTGACACGACATGTCAGTGCGTGGTGCAAACCTGTCAGGCAGTTATTGTGCACTAATATTAGTTACCACCTTATCTCGTAATGTTTCTTTTCGAAGAATTAAAGCGTAATTTTCTTGCGCCTTCTTTTAAAGAAAAAACACAATCCCAACTAGTAAAAAAAGGCAGGTTTCTCACACCTTGTGATTTGCGCTAAAAATCACTTCCATTCTTCCTTCACTACAGAGCAACCGTTCAAAGGGACCAGCTCGATACGAAGATGATGATAAGTCCTAATTCAAAATGGGTGTCTTGAAACATTTAAATGCTACATGGATAAGCTAAGCAGGGAGATGCAGCCTGCCTGCCGAGAGGAGCGGCGTGCCCAGCCAGCGGGAGCAAGGTTCTTGCTGGAGACATATGTTACTAACACGGTCGGTCTGGCACAAAGCTCATTAAGCGCCCTGACAATCATTTTGATAAAGCATAAGCCAAAAGCTACTGCCTCTCCTGTTGAAAACTTAAGGAATGAGAATGGTTCAAAAGATTTCCAATAAAGAAAATGCAGATTTTTTTAAATATCGCTTTATAGACTACCTCAGCGATGCCAAGGTTACCAGTCAAAGCGATTACAAACGATCGACTCGATTAGGTGTTTGAGCAGGGCAATAAATTACCAAAGCAGCTGCTGCATTTTGGCTCAGAGGTGAGTGCCCTTTAGTGTTTGCTAAAGTGATTTCCTACAAAATCCTTCTCGTTTGTCAGGCCGCTACCTGAAAAGCCACACACTTAAAGGGCTCGCAGATTCGTCACCAGCTAATTCTGTTTTCTGAACACACAAAAAAAGGAGACAATGCTCAGGCATCAACTCCCTTCACATTTTAACACCAGTTTTAAGGCAGACCATCGCCTGCCTTACACACGTCCAAGCGAGGCAGCCCGAGCCGCCTGAACCGCGGGGCTCCGTGCGGGAGACGTTCCGGCACTCCAACCCTTCCCGGGGCGAGCTGAGCCACAGCCTTGGCTTTGCACCGTCTGACCTCTAAAAAGACAGGAGCAAAAAGGTGGAGACACAGCCAGGGACGTGACAAGCTGTAACAGCAGCGAGCTCCTTTCTGACATAGGAATTTATCTATTAATTTATTTAATTTTGCTGGCAAATTCGGTCCTGCTTCTAATCCTTTTGGTTGCAGGAGCGATGCACTGGAACTGCATTTCTGAACAGAACTGACCTTATCGCTCATGTACTGTTTTCTTTTACTAAATGACTAATTTATACTGTGCAGACTCTAATACCACAGCCATCTGCCAAAAGGTGTACAAACCATCTATATTGTAACAGAGTTCATCAATATGTATTAAAAGTCACATTACAGTTGACATAAGCCATTTCCGTACATGAATGTGAAAAATATGACTATTATATTTAAAACTTTCAACTAATCATGCATCAATGATTTTCTCACTCTGAGTTTGTAATTTAAACCTTTAAATGTTTCATAGCAGATTTCTGATGGCTGTAGAGCCGAGACAGCCCATTACAGCAACAACAAGAAAAAGAAAAAAGAAAACAAATAGGAATCTGTTCTTGGAGGAGGGAAAAAAAAAAAATAAGGAAAATGAAAGAGTAAAAATGAAATTATTTTTACATCAAAATAAAATTTAAAAAATAATTTAAGAAATAGCGTGCACCTGCTTCCTTCATTGTTTCATATTATATAGGTCATATGAAAGTATGGTGTATAACAGAAATCTGTCCAAAAGGGCACCGATGCCCAGCAGACAGAGCAGCTTTGACAGGCGACGTACGCAGAGGAGACAGATCAGAGGTGAATTCTGCATGAGCCTATGTCCGTAACGGAGCTGGTCCTGGTAAAAGCTGTCTAGATATCAGATCCGACCCAGTTCACCAGTACAGCTTTGCCTTCTGCAGGGTGCCGGAAACATTCCCTAATTCATATTTCACTTGCAGTTTTAGGGCTTTTACTCAGCACAGCTTATTTAAAACCTTGGGACTCGACAGCCTGAAACCGCTGAGCCGCTGAAGCCCAGAGCAGGAGCACAAACTCCCAGCTCTGCAGGAACGGTTCCCTCCAGGACACCAAGTCCTCCAGGCATTTGACATGATTGAGACCAATATTTCAAGGGATTTGGATTCTCTGTTCACATTAATACCATAAGCAATCTGTGTGCCCAATCGCTAGGGGGAATTTGAAAATCCCAGAGTGGGTTTTTGGTTTTCTTTTTTTGGTTTGTGTATTCTCCCCAAGCACTGAGGAAGCAGATCCACTTATGAAAGCATTTATTAGACTTGCTGAGCTGTCTTTTTCCCATCCCTGAGTTACCTTGTGTGAATGTTAATCGCAGTCATTATACAGTTTATCGTCTATTAAATGCTTACCTTCATTCCCACACACACCCCCACCAAAAAAAAAAAAAAAATTAAAACAGGTCAGAAGAGAAAATGAAGAACACAAGCCCCAAATCTGAAAGCCATCTGATAAAGTATTATTTCCAGAGATTCAGATCCCTTCCCCACTTGGCCACACTCCTCATTTCCAAACTATTCCAACCACCTCTTCATATAATTGTCTTCAAAAGCAATGCTAAGAGAGAGCGCAGTGCTCTTCCCCGTTAGGTAGATGGAAAGCTGAGAGCCAGAGCAGATATTTTTGCGAGCAAATACACAGCTCGGTAAGGGGACGAGGGTTTCAGGTAGGTGTAATATCTCAAATCGTTCTGTATTCTGCCTAGCGTGTGTGCAGGCTCCTGGAGCTCTCCACTGCATCAAACATGCACACATAGGTATATGTGCCTGAATGTATGTAGGTAGATATGCATGAACGTGAAAAAGAACCGAGGTGGACAGCAACAAGCTCCTTCGCTTTCACTTGTCCTCATCAGAAAGATTTGATTTCGGCTGTCAAAAGCAGTGAGGCAGGAGCACTGCTGTGCATTGCTGCCCGGTCTCCACCCTCTCAATCAGTAACTCTTCGAAGGTAAGGTGACACCACCTAAAACAAGGAAAGTCAGTATACTTAAGCTAGAAGGGCTGCCATAAGCACCTCTCTTGATTCACAGGACATCGCGCGCTCAAACGGGAACACGGCTCTCACAGAAATCGCACCTTTTCCTCCGGCACCCCTCTCTAAAGGAAGATTTCCTAGAAAAGTGATGTGCAGGAGAGTTTCTACTTTGTCCGAGTTTACCTTCTTGCCTCTTCCAGGCCTTTCTGTGGTTAGCAATGCCCTCTGCAGCATGAGCACAGACCTTTTAAACTGCTTGTCCTGGTAAGAGAATATGCCAGTATTCTCATCCCATCTCAACAGTTCCATGGGATGTCAGGGATTTTGGTAGAACTAGAAAGAATCAAGTGCATTTCAGTGAAAATCTCTGAGGTGATGCCTAAGCCTTTCCCCTTCAATAAAAAAAAAAAAAAAAAAAAGACAAGACATACACACAAATGAACAGGGAACTTTCCTCAAAGTGATTCTCTATCGATTTGACATACAGAAACCCTCTGTATGCAATAGTGAATTCTGAAGAAAAAAAAAAAAAAATCACTCAAGTGTTTTTCCCCCCTGCGGTGCCGGCAGCGCCTCGGGCTGCCCGTGGCTCCCCCCACCCTCCCCAGCCAGATCCAGCACACGCTGGAATACAAATCTGAGCGACTCCTGTTCAAAATCCACTGATAAAAAGACTTCCACATTTGAATTTTGCAGCATGCCCAAAAAAAAGCCTTTGGGGCCCTGAAACGGCTCTCTCTCCAAGCATCTTAAAAGCAGGAGAGAGAAGCACCTCGACCTCAGAGGAAACGTTCTTTGTTTCTCTCCTTTTTGTAACGTTGACTGTGACAAATCTGTCTCCTGTTTTAGTTATCTCAACAAGATCTTCTAGGAGGACCTGCTTCCTGGTTTAGAGATGCTTCAAAATCTAATGTAGATGATTAAGTAGATGATACAAGTAATAACAAGATCCCATTAATCTAATTACCATTTAAATCTTATTCTTCATATTATATATCCAAATCTCGGTATCTTGTTCTATACTATTCAACTAATATTTCTAGCATGTAAACCCATGACACATTAAAGATATGAAAAAACCACTTATCTTTGTCTGATGTTTACGTATTTGCAAGTCTGTAATTTTAGAATAAATCAACTTGAACGACAGTCACTTATACTACTGCATCACGAGCAATCTGCTGCTCATAGGGTTTACTCCTTCCAAGACTTGAACTTTATTCTAACACTGACTTGACGTGGAGACGACCTTAACTCCAGATGATGGAGCTTTAGAGGTCAGAGCATTTAAAAAGAGAGTGACCGTGTATTTTGCAAACAATATGCAGTTGTGGTGTGAGTTGTAGCAAACAACGTACCCGTTACAGGAGCAAACTACAGCAAAAACCCAGATGACGTAAAACACAAAATATCTGGTGCCTCAAGGCAGAATTTCAATGAAAGCAAAAACCTGTGAATCTCTAGATCCCCTCATGAGTCCTAATTTTTATCCTGGCCTTTCTTTAGGAGTCACTGAATAAAGCACTAACTATTGGAATCTAAAGTGCTGCAAATAAAACATTGCATTTAGAGCTGAAAGGAGAATTGGGAAAAGGGATGAGGACAACAGAAACAAGTTTTTCTAAGGACTTGGAGAACTGCCATGTTTTCAAGACTGAAATATATTCATTGCTGTGAATCTATGAGGTTAAAATTACCTGGAAAACTAATGCATGTGTAAGAGTCCAGACTATAAAATAAAGATGCTTCCTTTCCATTTATTCTCTATTCCAAGATAATCTTGTGTAGTTCGTGCCCTGCTTCCTTTGCTGACCTAGTACCTACTAAATTTTCCAAAGTGGTTCATACGTTATTGCATGCAGCCAACTCAATCTGCCATTTTCTACCCAGGCCACTTTGGTCCACCTAGGCTAACATTACACCCAGTTCAGTACAACCAAAGCTCTTTAGCTCTTTCTTCAGGCTCCCTGACCTCTCACTCTTGCCATTTCAGATGGGCAATAACCACTTTGATCTGTAATGCCACAGATGATTTGGGAGAATTCACTTACATCTGAAAATAAAATAAAATAAAATAAAAATATCTGCAGCTGTAGCTATGATACGAAAAGGGCAGAGGGCTGGAAAGGGAAAGATCAAGAGAGATGAAACAGGTGATTTCTTCCTGTAATATAACAGACATTGCCCTTAGGAAAAAATACAGTCCAGTAAGGAATTCAAACATCCTATTACTGCATTCAGGATTTACGAATAAAATTCATGACAAAATTGTAATCATCCAGCTTTTTGCAGTGTCAGTTGAAGCAATTTATAGGACTGAAATACTGCAAGAAAACTAATTTAAAATGGACACGCACAGAACCTTTGGAGAAATACCTGGAGTAATCAAGAGACATCACTTTATAAATTCAGCATGAGCACTCTCTCTTTTAAGTATTCAGTTCATACACCTAAAGGAGCACCTTCACGTAGACTTGCTTTTCTTTCATTTAAGACTTCAGATGTCACAGCCAGCCTGGGTAACCCTGACACAAATAGCGTATCAGATGCAAAAGTCTCCTGTCCGCTGCCCTGGACCAGAATTGCACCAGAGGCACTTGACGTTGCACTGGCAGAGCTGGGGCGCGGGGCACGCACCCCAACATCGCCTGCGCTCGCTGCTGGGGCCAGGTTCCTCTGTTGCTTTGTCACATGAAGCAGCAGCAGCAAAGCAACACCCCCTGAGTTCTCAAAAAAACAAAACAAAACAAAACAAATCAATTCCTTTTGAATGTGATTTGCAGATATTGACGTTCTTTTCCCCAAATGATTGTAAAAATGTAGATAACACATAGGAAATACGTTCAACATCTTTTGAATCACAAAACATAAGCTGATGTTGAAGTACCTTACAGAAATCCATTACATCGGGAGGCAGACTTGAATTTATCACTAGGATGCCTCCAGATAGATAGGTAATAATGTGAATTTTAATCTATCAGAATGATGTTTAAATATTAACAACATTCATCTGCAAGTTCATTTGAATTATTAACACTTGATTATCTATTAATTGATTGTGTTATTTTTTTCATCAAGTGCTGGAGTTTCTCTCTAGGACTATTGCTATTCCAGCTCCTTCCCACCACGCTGAAACCACCCATGGCCCTGCTCATGGTAGTGAACACAACACCCAGCAGTGAGAAATCAGCGTTTGTATCTCATCTGTGTCAGAAATTTGGATTTCAGAGGAAGTCTGTTTGTATTAAAAGAAAATATCTTTCATTCTAAGGTTGTATCACTAGTGAAAACTTCATTTTACTACTCGGCATACTACCGCCTACAGATAACATCCAGTCCGTCAGAGAACAGCAGTCACCTCGCCAGGTAAGTGTCTGCTGTGTTGCAGATCTGTCGCTGTACAAACTTAACAGTTAGTTTGCTTTTCTTGATAGCAAACTACTTAGTCATACAGAAAGCAAAACCTATAGTTTCTTTCAGGGGAGATCATGTATCTGATAAAGAATTCTCTTCAACCTGGATGTGAGGAACTTATTACTTGAAAATGCCCAGATGCAATATAGCATAAAACCATAACATCATGCTATACCTGTCATTACAGCTTCGGTGCAATGAACTGCATTTAGATTATTAAAATGAAACAGTTATTTTCCCAGGATCTTGTGATCATTGCATTCAGCAATCCAAAAGAGATGAACCAAAAAGGGCAATGAGGAATTTCGTGGTATTGAGGACAGCGACGGCAGGGCAGCAGACGGCTCACTCGGCATCGAGGACTGTGCTGATGCCAGGCAGAGACCAGGGCCCGTAAGCAGGACCTGCACTGAGCACTCCCTGGTCGCTCTAGTTTTAGGAGGTGAGCAAAGGTGCCGTTGTGCTCTAGCAACGGCAAATTCAGGCCCCAGACCCACAGGATGCAACTTGTATGACAAGAAGCTTGAATTACAGGCCTGCTTATCTCATTATTCATAATTACTGGTTATTCATAATGAATAAAAACAACCTTTGTACCTTTTTCCCCACCTTAAGCCCCCCTGTTTTCAATACTGATTTTCACATTGCTGCTTAGCTTCATCAGCAGAATTAAGACCGCACTTAGAGGGACATACAATCATTTACAAAACCAATGATTATGGTATTTCAGTGTTAACTAGCAGGGTTTCGTTATGACTGGGTTCTAAGTAAGACTAAGACACAAAGACGGCTTCCTATATGTGTATGCAGATTCTGCTCCTGTCCTGTGAAAACATGCCATAAAAATGCATACGGCATTCAAATGCAATTTTTATGTAAAATACTTCATATTAAAGGACAATGGGCAGTCAAAGTTTTCAACACTCTCACTCAGAAACAGATATGAACACATCGTGTTGGAACAAAATCAAATCTGAAGTGAGAATCTGGGGTAGAAAGTAGTCGCATGAAAGCTGGCTTGGAAGGATGAAGGAACGAGATAAACATCTAAACACAAAAAAGGGCTGTGAAAGTGAAAGGGAGGACACAAATAGCTTTAAGAAAGAAATTGCAAAGCCGGTCCCTCTCATTTCGGCTACTGTTGTTATATTATGAACATAGCATTCCCCCTACAGCTTCGGCCACCACAACGCCATACGGCAAATCCCTCGGGACACTATGTGCACGTGAATGGCCCCATGCTTCTCTTTCCTCCTATGTTCCCCCATCTCGCACGGCCATTCTCCTATATATCACACATTTGAGACATACTGGAAAAGCAGTTATTAAGGACTGGTCCAGCTTTAGAAAGAGGTTTGCCCAAAGCCAAAGCACAAACCCGAAGCCAGATAACGTTCATGATGCATATGAGTAGCCATCCACCAGGACACACGATGACATGTCGTACAGCTGGGAGCTGCTGAGGAATGAAAGGGGCCAGAAGCAACGCTCATATGACCTTTACACTCATAAATTAAAACGATACAAGTAGAGAGTGGAGAGACGACTTTTTGAGTTACAGCATATTAAAAGCTTACTGACATTGAAGTAATAAGAAATGATGAATATTTAACTTCCAGTTCATATTAAAAAACCTATTAATGTTTTATTTTGTCATCCATAATGAAACAAGAAATTAGCCTAGTGATTCCTAATGATATATATGGTGCACTAGCAAAATCGTTAGACCTAAACGAATGCTCTCCTTAGTAAGGGCAGGCAGGAGCGGGCAGCTGAGGTCCACGTCAGTCTGTGTTTCGACTCCACCAGCTCCATACACAAACCAGCACTTCTCCTGTGCTCAGTGGAATGCTTGCATGTTTCGACTCCACCAGCTCCATACACAAAGCAGCACTTCTCCTGCGCTCAGTGGAATGCTTGCGAGGGCAGAACGGGAGCTCAGAAAAGGATGATGTGGATTACAAATCTCAAATGTGACCTTGTCACTGCAGTCCTTTGCTTTCCCAAATCATTGTGGTGCTTTTAAGGAGATTGTCTTGGACTGGAGACGGAAATCCAGTTCCCAACTCTGGCAGACTTTATGTGTGATCTTACTGAACCACGATATGCCTTCTTCTTCCACCTTTTGGACGCTTCTATTCACACCACAAGTTTCTCAGGATGGGACCTGTGTGCAATGAGTATGCTCCCTGGAATTCCTGTGGGATGCACAGGTCTGTTCTAATAACAATACGTTAAGTCACGACCTGAATTTAAGCCTTATTTTGAGGCACATTTGTTCCAAATTTGCCAGGAAATCCAGGCCTTTTATTACAAACAAAAGGATGCCTAAATCAGCCCTGTACCAGTTCATAAATGTTACATGGGGGTTTAACAGAAGAATTGACAAAGCCCATGATCCCATAAAAAGGATGAAGCGCACAAACCCCAAGTACTATGAATAAGTAGCTGGGATAAGCAGCAAAGTGAATTCATTGGAATTCAACACTTTGTAAGAGCTGCGTGGGGAACACCGCCTGCTGCTGCACAGTGCTGTGAGCCCACAGCTTCCACGCTCAGCGGCCTTTCCAGCGCAGACCGAATGACACCGGGAAGCCGGGATATAAGTGAAGACTGCCACTTGGGTTCCCGACACTCGCTGCTGCTATAAAACCCAGGGAACTGGGGAGACTCGGGGCATACGGAGGAGCCCCGGTCATGGCTCCAGCCCGGAGACAACTGGCAGGAGCTACAAGCTACGTGCAATAAAACACAAGTGAGATAAAATCCAGGATTTTCCTTTCTGGAGGAATCAGTGCCAATGACAAAAACCAGAAATTCTCCAGTGATTCCGTCCTCCTACTTCCCCACACGGTCTAACAGACATGATAAGGTCACATTGATAGTGCCAATACCTGGCTCAGTACAACCTCCCCCCTCCGTGGCACAACTCCTCACCCCTCTCCACCTCCTCACGGCTTCACCGAGTTCACCCTGCCAAAGGGAGCAAAAATGCTCACTATTTCTTACTCCTTTGGTGCTTTTCTCTCTTCTCCTCATTCCGCCAGGACCCAGGCAACAAAAATGGCGTGCCACTGGAGAACAATTCTGACTTGCTGAAAATCCAGGGCTGTGTGGACATCTCTGAATTTCAGATTATAACAATTTTACTAACTTAGGTTCAGCTAGTAGAGGTTTTACTACAGCACCGCTTCCCCACTAAATTTCGCATTCATTTATTACATGACAGGACCTACGAGTGCAGACCTACTTTGCATATGCTATTACTTATCAAGAGCATTTAGTAATAAGACCCTCTGGAGAGCGTATTATGAAAGATTATGGACTAATTTGGCCAAAGACGTCCCTGGAGAATACTAGTGCTTCGGTGCAGAAGACAGACATGATTGCTGCTACAGCCAAAGATAAGAGTCGAGGAAGACTAGTGAAAGGGTTAAAGCTTTCTGCTTTGGATTCTCTACAGACTAAACTGGTCACTAATCCCTAATAATTTAATTTATTTGCATTAACATACTAGTGAGTCAATATTTGCTTTAGCCTATTGCACAAAACAGTCTGAAGTGTTCCTTCTAAAACTGGTTCAATTTCATTTCTTAATGCTAAAACACCTTTATTTCATAATATACCAGTAGCTTAATTAATATTTCATGCTTATTACTTCGGCTCAGCCTCACAATAATCAATTCTAAAAAACAACTTCCACAGGACTCTGGTTAGGGTGCTTAATCTTCCCTTTTGATATATGTAGTGCATCTCTGATTTGCAATGGATTTACATCAGGCTGATTTGTTTCTATTATCATACGTGGACCTTTATTGTAAATTAAAAAAGAAAAATAAGTGTATCATTGTCTCTACAAATGGGGTGTTTATTTCCTCTCCATCTTCTCATGTTTTCCTTCTGCCTCCTGCAAGGCATAAAGTACAGAGCAATTTTCAAACACAAAGTTTCTGAATCTAATCTAAATTAAGCCCCATGTCCAATTTGATAACAAATCACTGGAATGTAAGTATTCACATTTGCTAAATGCAGCGTGATTGTAATTACATATCTAAAAAAATCATGTGATAGTGTTAACTGATGCTTTATAACAGATTTTTCTAGCATTCTATACATAGAATACATCTGATAACCTCTATATGTGATTGCTCTGTTTGGCCTTAGGCTAGAAATTAAAGGCCAATCTTTCAAACTATTTCTTCCTGTTATAAATGTTTCTACTGGGAAAACTGAACACTTACTTTCTCATTTGAAGATCTTTGAATTCAAGCCATAGAGCTAATAAATATGTCTTGAATTCACTTATTTTCTGGAAATACCAACTTGGTTTGTACTGCAACACACATCACCCCTGAACGACTCGTGACTTTGGGCTGTTAAGTTGGTAAACTTTAAAGGATTCTTCTATAGCAAGAATCATCAGCCAATTTTTTTCCTAGTCCTTTTCCATAGCCCTTCCAGCTGCAATTGAGGAAGAAAACTATGGTTGGAAATGTGTCATTCGTATTCCCAAGCACTCTGACAAAACTGGATAAAGCAAAAATATATTCAGATTTATTTCCAAGTCTAAGATTGAATTAAATCACCTTTTTGAGGTCCATGAGCAC
>NW_009226456.1:0-51348 GCF_000690835.1 Fulmarus glacialis | reverse complement strand
GAAAGAGTCGGCCGTCAGTGTGTCCTCCTTTTACAGAAATCAGCTCTGAAAATTAGGCTAAGCTTTCCGTACTGCCAGAGCAAATTTAGGGCATCTTTTCCACTAGGACAAACTCGCAGAGCCTGTGAAAGCCAACAGAGCCTGTGCACACCCATGGAGAGCCCAAAACCCTCTGAGAGCACGTGGCGAGGTGCAACGGCACAGCGACCGCGCCGGCCGGATCGGCCGCTTCAAAGGCAGCGCTCTGGCGAGGGGCTCGGGAACCCCGTCCCGCTGATAATTAACATCCCGCTCCCCGCTGCAGCAGGAGGATCCCTGCTGGCTTGACTACCAAAAGATGCAGTATTTTAATATTAAACAGTCACAGGGGGAAAAAAAAAAAGAGGGAGGGGGCGGGAGAAAATAAGGACTGTTAAATTCATAAGTTTCTGTGCCTAAAGAGATCAACTTCACTCTAAAAATATCCCGATTTGGACATGTTATGGACAGAGCTCTCGTAACTCGGGCATCAGCTCAGACAGCCAAGCTGAATATCCACAAACTCCTCTCCCCCCCACATACCTGCCTTTTCTTTAGCAAGGCAGCCAGCAGCTCTGCTGGCATACTGTGGAAAGAATTGAGAAGATCCCACCTAACCGTAGCTTTTTCTGTATAGCTACGTATTCACTTGACTCTGTCACAGTTTACAGTGAGGGGGTGAGAAGCCTGCGGTTTCAGTCACTGTTTTCATCAAATGTGATTTTTGTTGCGAATGCAAAAGCCTATACAAGGAGGCTTGAAGCTTGCTTTCTGGAAGCAGCAGTACAAAAAATCCTAATCACACCAACATTCATGGAAAATAAGGTGAATTCTTTCAGAAAAATCAAATTCATAGCCACTGAAATTCCCTCCTCGTCTTTTGGTGTTATTTGCTTAGCAATAGGCCTGACCTGGCCTTCCACAAATAAATGGAAAGAAATCACTGATCTAATGGCACAAAAATATCTCCATTAATATGAAAACGTAAAAATGCCAGCATGGAGCATTTTGAAGATAGTTTTATCCTACCGAATCTTGTTATCCAAATGGAGAAATGTCAGCAGTGTATTAAGCAGACAGGAAAGCTGGAAGACTCATTAAGCCACATTGAACGAGAACATGCAAAATTGAATATTTTCCAGGATCGTTAAAATAAAACATAATTATAGAATTCAGGTTTATCTGTGTCATCCAATGTCACAATACTTCAAGACAGATGATGAGGGGAAAAGGCAAAAAATCTCCAACAATTCCATTTAGCATCACAGCAGTATTTACATTATTCATCATCAGTTGTGCAATGACAGATCCAAAATAATTAGTATTACTCACATTAAGTTACGCAATTCCCCTGCCTAAAAGGGGAGCCGTAAAGAAATGCAAACTAATTATAAGCCAGTCACCTGCTCTGCTGCTGATGCATAGCCACCTCAGACCGACACTGCCGCGAGTGCCGTCCTGATGCCTATGCTGGTTGGAAAGCTACAGCAGATCAAACCTCCAGCTTTGAGTAAGGAGGAAGACCAAACCTCATTAATACCATATAGTGACAAAAAAATGCAGCTATCAAAACAGAAAAGTAAGCGAATTAAAAATTCAGGTGTGTAACTTACTGCTTAGTCAAGCCTCTGACCTTACATTTAAAAAAAAAAAAAAAAAAAAGAAATTCAAATGTTTGTCTTCTTTAATAGTCAAACCTCAAAAACACAGCACCTACCTTAGAATAAGAAAATTCACCACCATAAATGTCTCTTTTCCTTCTAAAGCAACCAGTGGGGACCCAGTCCCGCTAGTTAATGTATACATCCAACACAGCGGAACAGCGCTGGTCACCAAAATGAGCAGCACTGGACATGCGGGAGTCCTGCATCGCTCCAGGGAAACCCCAGGGCAGGCAAAAACTCTCACCAAACCCCTAGATTACCCGACCTCGCTCAGCACTGCCAGATTCAGACCCCCGAGCAAGGACAGCCTCGCCGTAACCCTGTCTTTTCACAAAGGCTGAGAGGAGGTGGTGGAGGAGGAAATCCAATAGAAGTTTATCCAGCAGGCAAATAGGGAAAAGCTCAAGATGGGTCTGTGAGAGCTACATGGTGCAGTTCACAGGAGATAGAAATTCACATCAAGAGCTAAGAAAAACTATATATATTCTGAGGGTTTCATTGCTCTCACCCCCCCCCACCTTACAGAGCATAATTTTTAATTTTCCTTCAGCTGTCATAGACATGAAAATTTACTCATATCTTACCAGCAAGACAGATTTCTGTTTCATCTTGAGATACAAGCCCTGAAGCATTATTGAATGGATTTTCCCGAAGAAAGAATTTACCTGAGGCAAAATTGCTCAGCTTGTACCTTGTAAAGGAAAATATTGGTTTACCACTGCCAAACACACACCTGTGGAACATTCACAGACATGCTCCACATAAAGACCTGGATTTCAGGGTGGAGACTGACAAGAATACAAAACACTTAGACAGAGACAAAGGAATCAATACCTAAAATTAAAATTGATTCTGTGATTGGTAAATAGAATATTCCCCTTCTTTCCCAAACTCAGGGGAAATAAAGCCATTATACAAACTTTGTAAAATACATCACAGCATTTCTTCCATTCAATCACACCTAACAGCAGATAGCAAGAAAACTTACACTATTTTCCACACAGTTTCATACACGAGTAACATGCATCGACACTCACAGCAACATGTATAGTACTCGTTGACATACGTGTCCATTTTCCCCAGCACATCCTCTTATTGCAACCCAAAAATGTGCTGGGATGTACTCAAGGATTTTTTTCCCTCTGCCTCAGACCAGATGAAGTGAGAACTTTATTTGTAGTGGCTGCCACAGAACATGCTAGAGAAGAAGAGAGTTCATCCAAATTTGTTGGGATTTAGATGACGGTATGTCAACCTGAATTCCTATTTTGATGTTTATGAGAAAATAAATGTTCTTTTTTCTTTTCAGGTACATTTACTTCTCTGCATTTTTTTCTGCCCTCCCCAGTTTCAACCACTGTTAAGCTATGGATTACTTTCCCTCCTCATCCTTCCTTCCTCCTCCTCTCCACCTGTCCCACATAAACTTCTTAACATGAGATTTTTCCAGTAATAGGAATAAAATATGTGTATTTTATTTAAGTTCCTTTATTCTGAGCTTTCATGACAACAACCTAAAACAGTTCCATTAAGTACGGTATCTCTACAAGCACCTCGGTCTGAAAAGATAATTGACATCTACTTTTACTTACTGTCCATATAGAGCCAAAGGCAGAAGGACCACTGAGGTAACATGAAAGTTAGCAAGAGATTCACGTTGACTTCAGCAGAGTTTGGATCCCTCCTCCATAAGGAATTGCAAAAGACTATAGCACAGTTCTGATGAATCTTCAAAAACTAGAAGCACATATAACTGGATTCTTCCCGTTTTATTTTTCTCTCAAGGTTCAAAGAAGAAAAATGAATAATTGAACAAAGGAAGCAAATATATATCAGTGCACCCAACCAAATAGAAAAATTCAGTAAAGATTCCTTAAATATGGATCAGAAGCTATGAGAAATAACCACGAAAGACACTGCCTTGATGCGCAGCTCTCTCCGTTTATTGAAAAGACAGAAAGAAGCTGGTTCCACTCAGAAGGAGGCAGAAAAGGTCACTCAAAACCTGGCACGAACCAAAGCAGCTAAACACGGAGCTCATTAGGCAGGAGCGCCTGGACATTCCTGGTGGCTTTACCTACCCGTGCCAGCTGAGGCTGTTCAAGGTTGCAAATGGTTGTAGTAGAATACTCTAAAAATCTGATAAATGTTTAAAAGGATCTGCTTTTCAGCAGATGAAGCTAGGGTTTTCTGAAAGGTAGGTTCCTACAGAGCACCTGAATTTAGGTTCTTCAAAACTGAAGCACTCCGAACCAGAAATACACTTCGTAAAGAAAAACAACTGGCAAAAATCAAAGTCCTATATGACCAAGAAGACAGAAATGTTAAAAGGAATTGTTCCGGTAAAGGTTTTTTTATATGTATTTTAACAAAAAAAAAAGCACCAGTCACTTGAGAATAAACTCGGGTGTCACAGCTTTGCACCAGCTCAGCATTTGTCACTTCAGCTCTGCCCCATCGGCTGAGCTGTGAGGAGACGTCAGGCGTAGCTGTGCCCTAGGAGCCTGCTGCTCGCAGGGGAACAGCAGTGAGAGATTGAGAAAGCAGGTTTTATTGAGAGAGAGAGAAGGGAAAAAAAGACAACCAAACCAAAACAAAAAAAGCCCACAAAACATCTGGGTTAAGACAGAAATTCAGAAATATTGACTCAATAGAAAAAAACCCTGATCTTATACCAAGATGTGCTTTAAACAAGGCTCTGTGGTACAAAATAGCAAAGAGAGTGAGACGAACATAGATACGAAATACCGACTACAGCCCATGCATCAACAGATTGCAAACATTTCAAAGCGGTCCGATACGTCACTGCGATGCCCAAGCTCTGCCTCACACACCATAAGCAGCGCCTTGGGACACGAAGCCAATATTTCACATACGCTCCTTTCTGGTGACCCCAGTGGTTAACCAGCCATTTGACACCCAAAGCCTGCTTTAGATCAGCTTTTAATCAAGTCAGAAATTTCAAACCTTCTTAGGGGTAGCCTCGGTGCTCCTCCTCACTGCTCAGGATGGCTGTAGGTGCCTCTCTTGGCCCCCCATCCCTCTCCCAGGATGATGCCACCTCCCTTCCTCCCGCCTCACCAGGACCTCAGCAATGGGCTGCTGCTGCAGCACCGGCTCTGCAACACAGAGGAGCTTCTACAAGAAATCATGACTGTTTCAGAGAATTTAACCTGAAATGCTCCGCAGATGCAATGAATGGCCATTTAAGTAGTGAGTCATCTTTTCTCAGATCCTTTTAAGGAACTTAGCTGGCACATTTTCAAGGCATATTTCTTAATACTTCGTTTTGCAGTTTGCAGGGTGATACATCCCAGAGCTGGAAATATGGATCATATGGCAGCAGAACCACATTTGTCAAGGGGAAAGCATTTAGCGCTGTATTTTCCTATATGTGGTACTTGCAAAGCCTGATCTTAAAATATCTGGGTTTGTCCTTCTGCCCTTTATTGAATGAACTCTTCTTTTAAAAGAAGTCAGCTGAACTTGAACAAGATAGATTTTAAATTCTATCTTCCGTTACAGCTGAGCAAATTATATTTTAAATATTTTTAAAATGTATTCCCAAACTCAGCTCATTTCTGTCTTTGACTGTCATAGCAATCTCAAGCTTTTCCAATGCTTTTCTTTTTTGATTTTCGCAGTTACCGTTATCCTATCACCTACATCTGCACTCACTTTCTAGAAGGGTTTCTGTTAACATCAGCTTCAAACTGGGACAGTTGGCCTACCAATAAATTTTATACAGCCAAACTACTGAAAGTACCATGAGGCTCCATGTAGCATGTAAGTAACTAAAACTACTCAAGTACGATCACTTCCAACAAGTACGTACTAGGCTATGCTGGCCCCTAAGAGAGTTTCTTTTAGACCAACATGAAAGGACCTTCCACATGTGCATTCTTCTACACTGAACGTATCCAGGCTGCAAATCTGTATTACAGAGACGACCAGGTTCCTTTCAGGGAGATCTCAGGACCCACCAGAAGACCCTCTACCAATTTATGAGATGGGGCACCTTTTCTTTTTAATTAAATTTTCAATCAGTGAATTATTTTTTATCATTCTAAATTCTCTAGCGGATGTCAGTGTGCACCTGCCTTTGATACGTCAACAAATTGCTGTCTCTCCGCAACCGACTGTTGAGATAATGCCTGTAAATATTTTTAGCTCTCTTTTCAAATAGGCAACAGAGATGGGTTGCAGATGGGTGAAAGTGGCAGACTTCAAGACAGAAAAAAAACAACTGAGTCACAGAAATCTGACAATTTGTCTAAAACCAAGGATTTTATCACTGGAAATAGGAAGAAAAGAGCTTTGGTCTCGTGTCTTGGTGTAAAACAAGTAAATTATTTTATCTAATGCATCCAGATCACTAATTTGGACAACTCAGCAGGGAACTGAACAACCACCTACATAGAAACATTCAAAAAATAACAATTCATAATCATTTATTAAGCTATATCCTTATGTTATGACTACTTGTTGTCAATGAAGTGAGTTATGATGACTAGTCCTGGAAGTCTGAAGAGATTAATACCAAAATAATATTCCTATATATACACACAGTAACGGTGTGGGGATTAACACCTTGTTAGTCCATAAGGAGCAGGGTGCTAACCTGTGCTTTGGATGTCAGAGCTCACTACCTGGTAATACAAGTATAGAATACAGTATTTATTTTTTCTATCATATATATATAAAATACATAAATATATATGATATCCATATATGATCTGTAAAGGACATTTAACTCACATAAAAAGATGAATCAATGGCATTAATTAGATATTTTATGACCGAAAATCTTTATTCTTTGCAGATCTACCAGTCGGCAGAAAAACACACTCTTACCCTTTCACACACACACACACAATCCCAAATAAATCCAATTCCTTTAACCTTTCATCTAAAATATTATTCTCTACTTCTTACTATTTTCACAGAAACATGATCCTTTTTTTGATATATTTCTCATCAAGTGACGGCACAACACTCATTTGCTGCCTCGTGGCGCAATCATCCTCCCATCACCAGCATCTGGACTCCGGCTATTGACTCCCATGGGATCCAGCACAGCACTTCTCCATCGGACACAGCAGTAAATGACAGGTCACTTGACTTGCAAGTGTGAGAATGACTTTGAACAGAAAATGGAGTGAAGAGAAACTGAAGCTCAAGTTAATCCTAATACCAAGCAACCTTTTCTCACTGATTTTGAATACTTACTGCAAGAAGGAAAAACAAAGTTTCAGGTCTGGACCTTGCCAGCAAACCACAGGGAGTCCAAAGGCTACAGCTCATGATGGGAACTTCAAAAAATATGTCAAAAGCATTAGCAGTTTAGAGGGAGACGAATGACTATGTATTCAAGCCCATTTGCTAAAGAAAGCGTTTAATAATGACTGGCATCAAGAGCTGGCCTCAGTTTTCCTTAGTTGCAAAGCAAGCAACAAGCAAAAAGTTTTGCAGCGCTTTCTTAATTTCGCCATTTCAGTGCTTCCACCAGTGCCTTGACAACACCAACGTACTGAAATCTTTGATAAAGCCACGGCACCCCAAAATGCTTTTTTAAAAAGTAAAATGCCTCAATTATCATCTGGAGAACATCAGAGCGAAGTTATTTATTCAGTGGATGCCAGGCTGGGTTTTCAGAGTCTTACTGAAAAATGCTCAACTACCCAGTAGCCCCCAGCTCCCCCACAGTAGCCCCCAGCTCTCCTCCAGCTCCCCCCAGTAACCCCCCAGCTCTCCTCCAGCTCCCCCCAAGGAAGGCGGGGGCTGATCCGTCCTCACCCACCAGCCCTGGGGACGGGATGGGAGCACCCCGGGGCACTGGGGGACCCTGTGCACACCCACACCCCCCCAGGAATTCACCCACCGCACTTGCATATAAAAACTCAAGCATAAGCCCTTCAGAGAGAAATGAAAATCCTGCGTAATGAGCAGGGTTTGGGCAAAAACTGTGCATCTCTATTTGGGGCATAAAGGTTATAATGTCGAAATAGATTGGTTTGATGAGAACTACTTTTTTTCTTGGCAAAGGAAAAAATGCCATTTTCTGTGACAGCTTGTTGAGGAAATGAGGCTTTCTACACTTGTGCAGCCTCTCCCATCTATCCAAACCCCTCAATCGCTGGCGAACGGGGAAGTTTAAAGGAAAGAAACTCAAACTAGTGACTCCACTGAGAAAAAGGACGTTGTAAATTCTGTTTGAGAGCAGCTGACTGGCAAATTATTTACTGGCAAGCCAGTCAGCCTGTACACAACATAGGCTGTGAGTAACCCAGTCTTATCTCCTGCCTGCTGGGGAAGACAGAAAATGCACGAGCACTGCCCCGTGCAGAGCGACTGGGAACGCAAGTCGGTAGGAAACCAAGTCAGGCTTTTAGATTCACAGATTACAGAATATCTTGTTTTGTAAGAAAGGCTCAATTTTTACTTACCTGGAGAGAATTACTTCTCCTGTTATTTTGTGCTGTGTGGGTATTATTACCTTTTTACAGAAATCTGAATTGTAGAAATGTGAACCAAAGTTGGCTTATGAAAATAACCACCCTGAAGGGACACAGCAGTTCAACAGATGATCAAAAAGACCTTTTGCATCATTAATCTGCATGATTTCATGACACTGCATTCGAAAAAATTAGGAAAAATAAGTATTTCTCTAATGTAGGCGTGAAACATCCTTCAAAAGGTCTATCCCTCCCCCAAAACTACTTTGTCCAGAACCACTGCACACCAACAAAGACTTACTTAAATTTGAAACTAAATCATTAACCAGAAAGCACGCAGTGGGAAAGCATTTCTTGCCCAATATAAGAGGTTTCATAGCCGTCACGTCTGTAGCCTGCCAGTTGTTCATTAATTTTCAAATGAGGGATTATGAGCATAGACAGTGTCCCTTTGTCTTCCAGCGTGGCACACTGAGGATATAACGCCGAGTCCCTTATTAGTGGGTGTCCTCCTCACCCCTCGCTCAGAGACAGAACTTCTCGTATGACGACAGAAACCACGTGGTGACCTCCAGCCAACGCAAGCTGCCCGATAACCACCTAACAAAACAATGTTTATTTCACAGCAGCCTCTCCCAAGCTCTCAGTACGTGCAAAATCTGCTGTGGTAGCATCCCTGTGCCCTCACACCTCAGGCCTTTCCGACAGCCCTTCTTCTAGATTTATCAAAGCTCCAACCCTCATCAGATGCAGAAATCTACTGAGCATCTGCCGGGTGCCTGCATGCTATGCAGCAGATTATAGAAAAGTAACCTGTTGGAAAAAGCATGCCTATTAAATCTGGAAGAGCAGTAACAGTATCCAAGTTCTTGAATTTAATGAGGCAACATCACTTAGGGCTGACTCTTACTAAATGTATATAAGGAAATAATTCCCTTGTAATGAACTCATGTGGCAACCGGCTTTGCCCTTTTGCATGCTAATGATAATAAATTCCATCCAAATTATTTCAGGCACTGAATAGCTGGTATAGTGCACTCACCCTTAGCCCTGTATGCAAGGACAAACCAGCAACTACACTAAAGGGAAAAAAGTGCATCAGGCCACTTAGCAATAACTCTTTTTCCTCTTTTGCCATACTCGGATTCAATCAGTGATTTTTTTGGCAGGACATAAAATGCTAAGCTTGGCAGGGAAGCATTTAGAACCAAATGACTTTTTTCAAAGCTAGTAGTGAGGAAATATGCAAAGTAAGGTATCTCCAAGAGATATCTGCCCACTTGGTAACCCTCCTTCTACACAGCCAAGGAAGATGGCACAGCCAAATAAACAGATTACTAAACACGGACTGTCAGTACAATTGAACAACAATCTATCTTAGAGCTACACAGGAATAACTTTGACTGCAACAACTTTTGATCTAGCATGACAGGACAGGTTTTCAGGAAATATGTCAATAGTATGGCAGCATTTAAAGAAAATCCCCAAGTAATTTGTCACATCTCTGTTAAGCTAGATTCAGGCACGCGAAAGAAAATCCCCAAGTAATTTGTCACATCGCTGTTAAGCTAGATTCAGGCATGCAAGTCATTCTGTAACGAGACATCAGCTTTTAGAAATTGGAGTTGCAATGACTTTCAAGGCTTAAGTTTCTAACATGTGGTTGATTTAGTTAGCCAAGGTATAGTTTTGTAAGTCTACCAGTGTACACGGGTGGCATGGAAAACAGGAATCCATATGGGCACGCACCCATAACGCATGATAAAATGACTGAGGAGAAAGCAGCAGTCCTTTCAGACAAACATTAACGTCTGCAAACATTTTCCCGTTACCACCCTAAGCACTTGTCATACATGGGAGACGAGCACTTTGCAAAGCATATGTGGTTTGGGAAGAGAAACGGAAGGCTGATACTAATAAGAGCTGGCACATCACCACGGCTCGGGCTGACGAGGAGGGGATTTGTGAACACCGCCTCTGCCGCCTCATCACCGGATGGGTGCCGTGTGTTTTGTTTGTTCTTTTCTGGAAAAATGCCAATTCAGTTAAGCCAATCAAGGGTGGATCAGGGTGTCAGAATCAGTTTTCAGACTGTCAGAAAATAAAGCAATTCCTCATCGTTAAAGACCGAGTTACTGTTGCCTCAAGATAAAATATTGGTAATATTAATAATTTGGTTCACAAATCATATCTCTTTATGCAATCACTTTTCTTTTCAAAATCTTCCTAGTTACCACTAACTACATTCAGAGAAAACTGTAATTTCAATTTCTAGTCTCATCATCTTCATGGTTTTTATTAACTTAGTATTTTACCTGTTAAGAAAAAAAAATTAATATAGATTTTTTTTTTTCCCCAATTCTTCTTCAACTGACTCTTTTGGTTTTGTCCCACTGACTTCATTAGGGTCCTCGCACATTAGGAGTGTTGTTTATGTGAACTGGCCTCAGGACTTTTCCAAAATAAATGCCAGTGGTAAATTAATTCTTTAATCCTCTTTATACCACAGGATGCAAATCTGTACACACAACATTTGCTTATCTACTTTTTGCTATTAATTCTTACATTTTTAGTCGCTTTCCGTTCTCTAGCATTTACTTATGCTATTCTGTGAAAGAATGAATGTAGAAAAGGAATTCAATAGCTCAGTCACTTTCAGAAAATTAATTTATCTTTTCATTTCATGGAGGGTACTATGTTGGGTTGGTTTTTTGGTTTGGGGTTTTTTTTTAAGGAGTTTCCTTTATTCCGAAGTACAGAACTGTAGGCACCCTGTTATCAAATCTGCCTCAGAAATACCTAACTGGAAAGTTGCATTGCAGAAAAGGTGAATATTCTTCATAGCAGAATTAAATACATTAACATTCAAGTCTATGGGGACAGGACTTGGAAAGAGAATAAACTACTAAAACATAACAAAAAATAGGCTGTACTTTTTCAATAGAATCTTATAACGCATGCTTTATCACACCTTTTTAATACATTTATTATATTTACCGTATATTTATTATTCCAATACTCTCTACTATTTTATACCTGTGTTATACAGAAGACAGGACTATACTACACACTGTCCAAATCTATAACTAATATTGCAACCAATGCATTAATTTATTGCATCCATATTTATATATAATGTTGTGGTAAAGCCTCAAGATTGTACACATTTTTTCCCACACAGAAAAAAACCCTCACGAAACAAACCATGTGTTTTAACAGCTCGTTTTGGTAACAACTTTCACTTTCCAAAGTTGGCCCAAATCTAGTTTTTATTATCTCAACAAACCAGAGTGTTGGAAAGGACCTCCAGAAGTCATCTAGTCTGTTGGCAGACTGAGCCACAGCTCTGCTGTTCCTGGAGGCATCTCCCGAGGGACTGCTCCTTCCCAGCAGCTGGAGCCTCAGCGGCCGCCCCCGCGGCCTCGGGCAGGGCTCGCTGGCTCGGACACTGGCGAGTGTCTCTCCAATGTCCATCCCCACTCATTCATGCCACAGCGTTGGCCTTCCTCCCTATCCACAATGGGAATGGGCCTTTACATTTGCCTGTTCTACAGCTGAGGACTTGCTCCTCACCCACCACACTTCTCTGTTTTTTTTTTTTTAAAGAGTGAACCGTCTCTCAAAGTTTTGTTTTTTAGGGCAGATTCTTTCAACTCATTTCAACCAAAACGGTTCTGCATTTTCCCAGGGTGAAGACTAGCAAAAATACACTGCTTTCTTTTGCACATATTACAAATCCTTAAGCCCTTTTCCTGGAAGTGCTCTGTCTCCCTTCCCCTCCAAATCCAACACAGGATGCCACCTGCCTCAAGGACATGCCCTTTGCCATCGTCATGGAAAAACCATCGCAGTATTACTGAGTTATAAGCCTCTACAAAACCCAGCGCATACCAACTCAGGAGACATTTTGCAGCTTAACCCTCCCCACCCCTCAAACCCCCATGTGTCAGATGCTCAGGCTGCCAGAAGAGCAGCTCCTCCTTGTCCCTCTCAGTCCTACTGCTGTTAGACTTGAGGAGCACCATCTCAGAGTGACTACCCGTCATCTAAGCAAGGCTGCTGGAGCAGGACATTCCTGCAGCGCTCCTGCCAGAGCAAGGATCGGACGCCAGGACTGCAAGAAGGTGCTGAAAATACAGCTGGGAAGGAAATGCAATAGCAGAACATAACCACAACCACAGTGCACTTATAGAAACAATATTAATGCTGTATGGTTAACATGTTTTTGGCGAATAATACAAAAATTCGAATCTTCAGGTCTTCCGGTTCAACTAATGAAGACTAATTAAGCGATAAGAAATAGTTCTTATAAATCTTAATGAGTTTTTCTAACCCTTCAGTAGTTGAATTAACTGTAATTAATCAAAAAAATAAAGATGGCAATTTACTGAAGAACTTTATACTTTTGATGACAAGATCCCCTCTTCCTACCTTGCCTGCAAAAAGGGATTTAAAAGATAAAGGGAAACATTAGTCCATTACCTAACAGGCAAAGACTAGCAAATCACGCTCCACATATTAAAGGTTGGCATATTCAATGCCTTTTTTTCCTTTTGTCTTCACAAAAAGATGTTTTACAGTGACCAGACTCTCAATATAATTCATTTTATCTAGGAGCATGGAACACAAGCTGAGCAGAGAGTTAAAGACTGCGTGGGTAAGATACAGCTGAAAAAGTCATTAAGTATTAAATTTATTTTGAAATACTTCAGGTATCAGCTGAAGTTCTCTTTAAACTATTAGTAATTACTTTTTAGTACTTTCAGGGAACGGCTGAGGTCCCAGAGGGTAAGAGATGGTCAAACATAGGAGCTATTGTTAGAAATGGGAAAAAGGAAGACTACACAGTTTAGATTCAGTACATTGAAAGACCCAGGAATAAAGGATTAAACAATGACATTATAAGCACCCAGAGGAATATAAACTGAGAATAAACTGCCAAAATGTATTTGTGAAGAACTAATCATGTCAGACCAGTTGTCTTTTTTTTTTTTTTTTTTTTAAATCGGGGTAATTGCCCTAGCATAAGAAGGAATTAGATGTGATACATTTTGAATAGACAAACATATTCCTCTGTCACATTAAGATAGATTTACCAACTTCTTATAGAAGTAAAGACTAACAGTAAACACACTCAAAGAACAGTTTTCAACTGTCCACTTCCAAATTGAGGGAACACACCCGTGTGTCTCCACAGGTCTTTGCACTTGGTCCCATATTTTCATGAGTAACTTAGGTTACATGAAGCGCAGAGGGTCTGCAAGCACTCCGGAGAATAGCACTAGCATACCAAATTATCTCAACATGTTGGAAAAAAAACCATCTGAAATCATGAAGATAATTTAATAAAAAGATATGCAAAGTCCTACCTATTTTGGATATAATCAAGCGCAAACTTTAAAACTGCTTTATCGGGTAGGCAGCAATAGGGAGAGAACAGGGAGGTTAGCAAGGATAAAACCTAAACGTGAGTCAGCAACGCGAGTCTGCTGCCAGAAAGACAAGTGGTGTTTTGGGAAATATTAACAGATGTTAACCACAGGACACAGGAGGTAATTATTCATATGAGATTTAGAAAACATGACCTAGAAAGAAGGATATTTGTTCACTCTATAAAGAGAGAGGACTAAAAAGTAGGCATAGCAGCAATATTCCAATACATAACAGGTTTTAATTAAGAAAACTACAATCAGTTGTACTTCATGAGCATGACTGGCTTAATTCACAGAAAGGAAAATTAAGGACAGATATTATGAAAAGCTTTCTGAGCTATATAGGTAGTTAATCATTTTAACACATTATCTCCAAGAAGGCAGGTGGGACCCATTGCTGGAAGCCCCTAAACAGACCTTGACACAAACATCTGTCCTGGAGACAGGCTATGCAGTGTGGTCCAGCAGGTTGAACTGGATGACCCCTTAAGATCTTGTGTCAGATTGGCATTCTAACACTTTTAGTGTCAAAAACCAAGAAATAACACCTTATAGGAATGTTATCTCCTCTGGAAAAAAATAAGGGTAAAAGAATCATTTAATTCGGCACAACGGACTACTGCTGCTCAGCACAGCACCAGCTTCATATTATCTTTCTTTTTAAATTCATATTAATACTTGCAATTCAGATCAAATATGTAGGATTAGCTACCCATACTTAAGAGTTTGCAAAGAATCTGTCCACTAAAGGCACCTCTTTATCCCAGTGCTGCCAGTTTTTGGTGTTCCTAAGAAACACATTCAAATAAAACCAAAACAGAAAAAGCTACCTCGTTACACTTCTGTTTAGCACTCCTGTATACATTGGTTTCTTTACATGGTCTACTCTATACTATCTTTAGGAAAAAGCCATTCAGGAGGAAAAGGGCGGCATGTAATGTACTTCCTTCATTGTGATGGTTTGTATTACATATTCTTATTCATTTTTCTTAATTTACTATGCATTTGGTAGTCCCATACAGTACTTTGCAAGAAAACTTATTTCAGCATCAAAACAGAATTTTATATTTCAATTTACTGAAGTAATACATGAGCTTTGCTGATGCTGAATTTATTTTAACTTTGTATTTTTATGTGATTTTATTAACTCATTTATATAAAGCTGAATTACAGTCTATTACCAATGTATTTTCTCTGTGTCTAGAAGTATATAGTAATAGAGCAGATGTATTTGAAATAATAGGAATAACAAAAGTAGTATTATGCACAATTATAGCTAGTAGCACTCAAAATCAGACATTGTTAATAATAAATGACAATATTATATAAAAGAAATACCATCTGAAAACTGATTTTACACGGCATATTAAAGACTTGATGGCTCAGGAGATGGGTAATAGAATAAAAAGCCTTTCATCTCAAGGTCATCAATTCAAATACAAGTCAGACTGATAGTAACTGAAAGCCATTTGACAGGAGCTCTAATGAACCTAGTCTCGTTACTAAAAATTTAAAAATAGCCTTAGCATTTTTCCCTTTCTCCTGCCTCTGACAGCAGTCAATACAGAAATCAGAGAGAGTATGGAGGACCAGATGCAATTCGGCAGGTAGAGTTGTATTTCCCTTGTTGTACGTTGCCAGCCCCAGGCTATCGGTATTTTAGCAGCTTCCTAGCAGGTACCTGTTTGTTCTGCTCCAAAATTCAACATCCTCGGTGCTGCTCTGTCTTTTATTGCTCGGAGGGTTGAAAAACAGAATTGGGCTTTCAGCTCCCTGAGTGACCACTTCATGTGATGCATAGGCAACGCTCCGGTCGTTTGTCTGAGCCGTAACAATTTGGTACATTATTGCATTACCTTTATTTGATATCTTACTGTTTTTCTGGGATGTATCAAATAATGTACCGAAGTAAAGCAATGCATTGGGAAAGAGAAGACTAGAGCAACTGTTCGGCTAGCCTCCCATTAGCAAGCAAATAAAGCAAACCACATATTGCGTGACTTGACAAGCAAACTCAAAGTCTTCTGGAATAAACCCCCTGGTATAATTTCCTTTGTTCCAGTATAATGCCTACATAATTTACTGTTGGTTATAGTATTAACATGATGCAAAGCACTGATAAGAAACCCATTGATGTTGTCCTTTTTCTTGCCTTTATATGCTGAATGAGATTTTTATTTTTAAAAAAAAACAAAGATGGATTTTCAGTGATCCTCCAGAAAAGCACCCCAGAAGGAATTTTGCTTTCATACCTTTCACAGGCAAAGCTCAGTGTTTGCACGTGCAAACTAACACCTACAAATACCTGTTTGCAGGTATAAATGGGGACACATTAGAAGCATCAGTGTGACATACAGGAAAAGGACAAATGTTCCCCCTATTCTCTTATTTGGAACCCATAGATTCCTTTTTGAAGTGAAGCACCCAGACAACCTCCCCAGGTCCCTTCCAGGCTCAATTATTTTAAGATTCTAAAAATTAATCACCTCACGACTCACATAAACTCCATCTTCAGCAGTACCTAGGTTTAGGAGAGCCATTTTGGTTTTCCAAAGTGACTAATGGATTCATTTTAAAGGTAACTAGGTGCTTAAAGATGCAGTTTACAACCAGCATGGGTTTACTGTGTCTGGACAATCAATTCCCTTAATGCAATTTTTCCCCAGCGTGGCACAGGTGCCTAATAACCATTAAAACCCAGCCCTTGCCCAGGGGAGACAGCAGAAATCCCCAAACTCTCACTTTCCTGCCGTGTCTAAAGATATGCCCCAGCACCTACCCTTCCACTACTAAAACCCTCTTGACACCTGTATTTCAGTGCTGAACTTGACCATTTATTCCTAAATCTTGATAATCTCATTATATTTATAACCCATAACTCAGTGGGATTTTCAGATATTTCACATTTAGCACTTCTGGAACATGCCCACTCCTCCCAGTTCAGCCCTCTCAGAAGCAGATGGGAAGATGCCAGACCGAGCTGCACTCGGACCACGTTACTTCCCGCGGAGCGCAGGAACAGCCCCGTCATACCACCCAGCAGTGGTTTGGTGACAGTTCATCTGCAGTTTCGGGAGAGAGAATTTGCTGGTGATACATACAAACGTCAGCTTCATCCAAAAGCTTCAATTTTATGGAAGCTCTTCATACGATGGAGATGGCATCACTTTTCAAACCCCCATCAACCCAAGACGTGCCTCTGGTGTCGCTGCGCAGCCTGCAGCACTGGGCTGCTAACCTAGTTTTCCCTTGCAAGTGGTCAGGATTTAACCAACCCTGATTACCTGAGGTTAAAACCAGAGATCGCTTTGTTTCAGCAAAGAGCTACCCCCTGGCTTGCAACACCAAATGGTCCTGCTTACTTCACGTCTGTCCAGAAGACTGACTGTCAAAAGTACAGAAATATGGATTTAAGTGGATTTTGGAGTGTGGAAAAGTCCCAAATCCATCAGTTAAGGTCATTAGCTCATGTGACACACCGCACCGAAGTCAATTTTCAGAGATAAGCGTGTGACAATCTGACTGAAGGAATTCTCCTTTAATGCATTATTAATTCATTTATTATTACAGTTATTATAATCTTTATGCAGGGCACTGAAGTTCAATTTGTTCTATATCAGCTAATGTTTTTAATGAGCCCTTTCTTCTCCTCAGGATGGGAGCTTTCTTAACCGGTTATTTGGCTTTTAAGCAAGTCGAAAATGACATGACGGTGTATCCGCCTTATAAATACAGCTTCACATACCATGCCCTGAATTTTAAATGAAAACAAATGAGTACTATCTTTCACATGGCCAAATATCTTTTAAAATGCAATAGACTCACAAACTCTAAATATAGGAACTTTATCACACAGTTAAACGCAATGAAGTCTTAATTACAATTCCCCTAACTGACAAAGAGGAGAAATACATTTAAATAAAAAGATCCCGAGTAAATGCAGCTATTTGTGGGGGAGACATTGAAGCATATATTAACTTAAATCTGAAGCCCCCATCTGAACGGCTTCGGGTTCATTCTCTGGTCACGCAGGGCAAAGAGGTCACGAGGCTGATCCCTGCACTGAGAAACTGGTTCAGTCGGAGAGGAAACGGCATATTAACTAGAAAATTGGGTGTACTTAAAGTTGTGAACCAAAGGGAAGAAAATAGCACATTTCCCAAACATACACTTTTCTGACGCGCTGAGAGCCAAGCGTCCAGCTGGCTACAAAGGCTGCATCACTTTGCGACCTTTCTTGCTAAGGGAGAAGGTCAGGGTATTTAAAACATGTGTAGACGTGGCATTTAGGGACATGGTTTAGTGGTGGACTTGGCAGCGTTAGGTTTAGGGTCGACTCGATGATCTTAAGGGTCTTTTTCAACCTAAATGATTCTATGATTCTATATAGAAATCTGCTCAAGTCTACACTTGGAATGTTATGCCTGCGTTTCCAGTATTTCTCCCTTGAAATGGAATAGCTCAGCCCATGGGATACTCTCACAGAGAATACAGGAGAAGGCGGGGGGGGAATTAAAAAAAAAAACATAAAAGTTTATGCATTTTTGGGGGCTATGTAACAAGAAACAAGACAAAGTGTCCCACAAGAAAAGCAGAGTAAATCTTTATTCTCTTTGCTCATGCATACCTAAAAAATAGCCAGCCTTCACATGGTGACCTTTCCAGATGGCTGGTCTTGAAAGAGGGAAAGTTCATAAGCTAACTTACAAACTGACAAGAAAGCAAGCTTTTCAGTTCAGAGCTGCTCCTAAAGAGAGATGAATCAAAATATAACCAGATTTTATGGAGATCTAGATTCACACAGCATCTGAATCCCACTGCCTGATTAGTTGGGGTTTATCACAAATCAGTAAATTATTCTCTACTTAAAACAATCATTGGCTGTAAGGAAAAATAAATTTATCAGTGGGTATAATAAAAGAAAAAAAATGTTTTACTAAAAAAAAGTTAAAGCAATATTCAGGCAGACTACATTTTATCAATAACTTTGTCATTGTGAATTTTAGAGACCACAAAAATATGCAAAATGAAATTCAGCAGCAGATACATGAGAACGATGTTCTCAGCCCTGCTCTCTGCAGCAGTCAAGGCCAGTGAGCAGAATACAGAAAATTCCAATAAATGGTATCTCAAAAGAAAGTTACGGTGTAAATAATTCCCATTATACACAAAGCTTTAGCCTTAGAAATCCTATTAATAAAAGTTAATGGGACACGCATATTTAAACTCCACATATTGGTAGCACAGACTCCCTTTTCAGCAGCCACAAATGAGAAGCAGAACACAAAATTATAGGAGGTTTTTTTATGAATAGGATTTTAAAAACAAAAAAAAAAAAAAAAAAGAAATCCCTTGCCAGTGTGATTATTTCCTCCAAGCACATCTCACTACAGGAAGGGTCCACAGGCACTAAAATCCCCTGGTAACAAGCTGTCCTAGAGAAGCCCAAGACATAAATAACTCCATGGCTCCAAGACCTTTTTTCACTGATGAACAGTGGTTGGCAATGCCACCGCTAAGGCCCTGCTCTTCCGCTATTTCTCTTCAACGTGCCCCAGGGGTACTTTAAAGAAAGGCAAGGTCCATGCACCGCCTTGGATCCAGCCCCTCAGGTGTTCGGGGTAACTCACGGCCCCGATGGCCACCATCACCAGCTGTTGGAAAGCAGAATGGAAGACTTCCTTTGAAATAATCAGAATAGAATAATTACGGCACCTTTTCCTACAGGTTGAAGGACCAAACAGATTTGAGGGGGTTTTTAAATGTGAAATCACAAGCTCCTTACCAATTAGATGCTACAACAGGATAAAGCCTAGCGTAGGGCTCAGCTACACATATAATAACAAATTACTGTTTGCTTAACTTGTAAAAAGAGAAGACAAACAAGTTCCATCTGACACTAGAGAGCTTTCAGATTTTGAAAGCATGCTCACATACTTCAAGTAATTAAAATCATATGGAATTATTCCAGAACATACATACATGCACAAATAAATATATACACACATGTTTATGCTTCTATAGAAAAAAATGTTATGATTCAGAAATAAAGGTAAATAAAATTTACATCCAAAACACAAATACTTAATTTAAAAAAAAAAAAAAAAAAATCATTTCTAACCAGTACATGCAGCTGCTTCTTCATCAATGCATGGTCAATTTGCAGTTTTGCATCTGAATCTTTCTCCCCACTTTACTGCATCTAGAGAGAAAGACAAATTTGTGATTTGAGTAATGGTATGTCATATGTTGAATTTATCTAAAAATAGCATCTTTATCAGTACAATTCCTTTGGGTTTTTTTTTTCTCTGTATCACTGAGTTGATGTCTGATCTCATTCTCTTTGCCCTCCATTTGACTGGAAAAGGACAGGTTTTTCCATATTTGAGTAACAGAAGTAACATACCCCATGGAATAGAAAAATGGGCTGAAGTGAGAAGATCTGATTCTTTTTCTAAGTCTGGTTTGTGACCTTGGAACAAGTCACTTCTCTGCACTTCTATTCCCCCTCTCTTTCTTTGCCTTTCTTGTCTACTTAGATTACAAGCTTTCTAAAGCCTGTTAAGTGTTTATATAGTACCAAACAGATAAGATTCAGCTTTCAATGGAATCGCTAGATAACACAAAACCAGAAACAATAAATTTATCAATCATCACTTACATTATTGCCCTCCTATAGTCCACTAATGTGAAACACGATTTCAAAATGATTTTCAATAGTTACTTTCATTTAAAATAAATTAAAAAAAAAAAAAAAAAAGGCCCATGAAAGAAAAGCGTTTCAGGAGGAAACAAATTCCTTAACTGTTTTTTTTCCAATAACGTTCCCCCCACTTCAAACACGTTGACAGAGACTTGCATTTCTGTATCCATCTCTTGTCTACACGGAACGATACAGCTCTGCTATTGCACTAGCACCTGGATATTCGCTCCTGGCTGAGCCGCGGTGCACCAGGGGCTTCAGCCTCTGTTCAGCAGCCTGCTCTGTACCCATGGGATGCTCCGCTACGTGCTGGGAGCAGCAAAGGCAATGGGAAGACTTTGAAGCTTTAAGACACGTTTCTTGCTCTCCCAAAAGAGAGTACACACACGCAGTGCAAATGCCAGACCATATTCCGACGCAACCAAGGAGCAAAAGAAGCACGCAAGCACCATTTTTTCTTTTTTTCCTTTGTGGGTCACCTTTAAAAGCGATTTTCTTTCAAGACTCTCTGTATGAATGACAAGATATTCAGTGAGACGTCTTAAGGGAAAAGAAGTGATAAAGAGAAATTCAGCTAACCTATTTTCTTTCTTGTCACTACTTGATAATCTCTTTATCTGGTCTCATTTCACCAGTTGCAGACAGACTTATTTCCCTATGGACAGACCCAGTCCTTCTCCCACATGCACATGCACCTCCTTTCCCACAGCATTTCAAATTCATATTGTAACATCTCTTTGCTATTTAGGTGTATATATATAGCCAAATTCAGCATACACAGATGCACATGTATAAGATGTACATGCTTATTGCCACGCACATCTCTAGTCTTTCATATCGTTTCTGTGGTTATGGGCATGCACAGAACATTTATACAAACCTCCCTGTCAAAAGAAGTATGCGATTTCACTGAAACACAATTCACTAGCACATATATTTTAAAGTTCAGCCCCTTTGTCAATAAATGATGGTTTCTGATGTGAACAGAAAACATTTTCTAAAGCTCTGCAGTGATTTAGGAACCTCAATTCTCCTTTCAGCAGCACCTTAATCCTTCTTGACTTCTATTCAGGCTTTAGCTTAGAAATGTTTACTCTCCTGCTGGCAATACACTCAGCCTTTTATAGTGTCTTTACCTTCACAAAGGAATGCAACTGCAATTTGTAATGCCAAATGCAAATTGCCTGATCTACAGTTTGTGCCAGCTGGGTATAACCCAACAAAGCTGTGGCAGCCTGGTCCAAGGATTGCAAGACGTGCCTCAGCTAGAAAGCACAGCAAACCCAAACCCAGTTCCACGCACAATCACCAGGGCTTGCAAAGCAGAATAGAAAATCCCTATGCCGTGAATCAGTGTAAAACAGAGGATTTCAGTTTGTCACAGGACTGGATTTAGAGAGTTCAAGACCAGAGATGCTGCTATTACATCAGGTCCAGACTTCCTGCCATTACATTTCCCCCAGCTACCTCTATATTAAGCCAATTCACTTGTAATTGATTAAAACATCTACTCCAAATTAAAAAAAAAAAAAAATCACTTTTTATTTAGAGACATGAAAAAGAGGAAATTCATCATTATTTTAATCAGAGATTCTGAGGGAGGAGGGAATTATGATTTGTATGTCCCCTTCCCTTTTTTCAATCTAACTCAAAAATCACAGCAGAGAATAGTAACTCAAATGCTTTATAGCTGAATTCTTTTTAATCAGCTGTCTCCTATCTTTACCAGCTGTTTGTCTGCTTCTCCCATTTATGCTGTGCATCTTGGACTTATCGATCTAGTAAGCTTTAAATTACAGCTATCCATGAAAAAAAAAAAAGCAGAGACAAACCATAACAGGAAAGAGCAGACCTCATAAAGGATTTCTGAAGGGCTACTCACTTTTGCTAAAAGAAAACCTTAATAGAATTTCCTGGAGAGAACGTCTGTAGGACTGAAGTTATCAGAGTACTGTATGGAGAGAGGAAGGCTAAATAGAGCTCACAGACTGAAGGAAAGGATTTATATCAAAAACAGTTCAGTGAAAAGTATAGGAAGACGTTGGGAAAAAACCCGCAAGATACAGTATTTGTAACCTGGTCTGTATTGCTGGGTGTTTTTATTGGGTTTATTAAAGCCAGCCAATTTATAGCAGTTCTTGTTGTTTCAGGCACAGTACAAACAGACAGTAAGAATTCATCATTCCCCACAAACATTACTAAATGTGTACCATTAAAAAGGCAGAGTAGAGGCAGAGCTGATTTCATTGCTCAAGTGCACCTACTGCAGCTTCAACTCAAGGACTGCCAAGGGGTATTGCTTTAGGCTTTCACCAGTGAGCTATCTTTAACTAAGCTGACCATAAATCTCCACAATCCTCCTCCACCTCAAATCCAATATTCCATGCAGCGATACCACAGTTCCCCAGGGAAGGTCATCTAAACTCCTGGCAACATGCATCACCTAGTGAAGGTTTTCCATCATTTTGCCCAAGTCTCTTCTGTAAGGTGAAGGAAGAGTTATGACCCTGTGGTCCATGTCCCAGGTGTTCCCATCTGGGGTGATGCTGTCAGTAGGAAATGACGGTCATTCCTCCTCCACAACAGGCACAGACGGCTCTTGCTTCCCTTGCTCAGGTAAATGGCGCTCTGTCTGAATCAAGCTACTTAAGTTTAAAAATCAACCATGAGGCTTATTTCACAGAAGGATAAGAAGGTGATTTGTGGCACTCTGGGCTATGTGCTGTTATTACTGCTGTGCACAGAAGCATCCACAGGGCCATTGCTAGGCTGCAGAAAATTTGCACCTGCAAAAAAGGTCTAGAAAGATTGCATCCAGCACTACACTGGAAAAGAAAGAATTACTGAGACAATGTATGTCTTAACGAGAAAACCTGTCTCCCAGGCTATGTTGAAAACTTAACCTGCTGTTTGGTTTTTCGTGCCTTGTGTACTACAAGTGAAAAATCTGCAACCTTACAAATTGGGATTTATGACAACTATCCTAGAGACCTTGTGGCCTGAATTAAAGCAGTTTGGTGGCCTGGTCTTGTAAATCTGTTGGGATTTTTAAAGATGAGAAATAAAAATATAATTTTTTTCCTCTGTGGGTATGGGCAAAGCGTCTGCATGTCTGGGTTCCCAGTGCTGCTTCTGCTTCCTTCTTCGCAATGGCGTTTTATTGTTAAGATGTTCTGCAAGTGCAGTCACTTTGGTCTTTCAATTTTCCAAAAGGTTAGAGGGAGCTGACAGATTTCTAAGTGAGGGAATGCAGTTCACACTTTTATTCACTCAGCTGGTCATTCACTGAATTTGACACTGTATTTCAGCTGAATTACGCATGGTGCAGAGAAGGGGAGAAGCAGCAGGGCACAAAGACGGCTTTAAGACATCTCTGATCCCTGTGTCGAGCTACCTGGGGGCTGCTTGGTCTCTGAGCAGAACCGGGAGCGAATGCTGCAGCCAGGATGAGGGCTGGCATCCCCCGCTGCCTCTGGCCACACCACAGATGGCACAGGCGGCTTCCCGGGCTCCTCCATCTACTGACTGCAGAGGAAGAACAGACTGGAGCAGGGATGAGTGGTCCCTGCTGCAATGTGACCTTCACATTTCATCCATCCATTTCTCTCTAAAAGATGAATCGACGAAGTACAAGCCTCTGAGTCAGGCTCAGATAACGTTCTGAAAACGAGAAACTAAATATTTAAATGTTACTTGAATCGTGCCTGCTGCAGATCCCCACATCGCTGAGGAAGGTAATTAATAGGTTTGGTTCAGAGGACTTGACAAAGCAGAAGGGTATCAAAAGGGGAGCGCTGGCCAGGACGAAGCTCTGATGCTGCTTTGGCCACTCTCCCGCAGCAAAGCCCTCCCGGAGCCAACCCTCTCCCGCAGCCCTGTGCTCCGCACATCAAATCTTCTGAGACCCGACTCTGCCTCGCGGCGCAGACCATGAAGGTTTATCCCATTGCGGAGTGCATCGTGCGACGCCTGGGTGGCAAAGGGATGAAAGGACCCAAAATCCCAGCACCCAGGTCTGGGCAGCGTTCCCATCAGCTCCAGCACCGCTGCGAATGAGGAATAAGCTTCACTTGTGCATAGTAATAGCAGAAGGTTTTTTGAGGAAGAAGTTTTATCAAACATTAACCAGCTTAGAAAACAGCACAGGATGAGATGGATAAACTGTAGCCACAGCAAAAGGTTGCTGTTCTGACAGCTTATGGTTCCCACATAAGTGCAAACGTGCTAAAGGGAGTATTTGGAATGACGTATTATAATACCAAGTACATAAAATTAATATGGGTTGAGAAAAAAACAGCAAGAAAGAGAAGGAGCTCTTAATTATTAAAGAAACAAACATTTCTAGATGTAATTTTACCCATGTGCATTATGAATACAACCCAACAAAGCTGCAGTGCTGCTGAGAAAAGCCAGTACAAGTTTTTCTGCTTCTTAAATAATATGATTATTTTCTTTTTAGCAACAGTAGGAAAGTACTAATTTTACAGGAATAAAATTAAGATGTCCAGTTTAGTAGACATGCTTTGCCAATATTTCAGTGTTCCCATCAGGAAAAAAATGAATGAAAAAAATGAATTAAAAAAAATATTTCAGGTCAGTCTCACATTTAGAATAAGGTGGCTTATAATTACTGCAAGCACAATGTTGCAAGTTTCTCAAATATCTGTTTATTTATTACTGAAAGGACTATCAGAATATGAAGAGTGCCTCGAAATACTAATCATAGATGTCTAAGACCATCACATGAGGTTAGCCAACAATTTCTGTGATTTACTGTACCAATAAAAAAAGGCAGCCATGAACAAGTTTTTGTAAATCAAGCATATTGGGCCAGATTCTGGGCCACGATTACTCAGGCATAAGAAATGTTATAGCGCTTTGCCGCTACCTAATTCATGTCCGTAGCGAACTTAGCAATATGGATGTATGGCACTAAAAGCTGTTATAACGATTACCAGAAGAAAATCAACTTGACTCTAACATACATACAAAGGCTAATGCGTACACACGCACACACACTCCCTCTCTTAGGCTTGTCCCTAGCCAGGCACATCACAGATACGTTTCCCTAAAGAAAATGTCAAGGTCTGTGCAAAAACACTTGGGTCTCATGTACAGCACAGATCACGGTAGGTAAACGTTCAGCGGTGAAACCCCGTGCCATGACACACATGCATGCATTGAGTTTAAATTTACAGTGAACACCAGGTGTTATTGTCCCTTAAGGGAAATTGTGACTGGTAGAAAATCACCTCTGTCAATATTTCCCTCCTGCGTCAATAAATCCTGATAGTCAATAAAAGTCAGCGAGCAAAACCGATACCAGCACAGGAGCCGGTGCGTACCTTGGGGTAAAATTTGGCACACTTAGTATCTGCTTATTAGCTAGAATGATTTTGCATTTGAAGTCCCCAAGGTATAGAGCGCACTTTCACTTGATTTTAATAACCTTCTAACACACACTACAACTCTGCATTACAACCCTTCCCTGCGCTCTTCAACACGGAGTATGTGCAAACTGAATGACATGTGGGCTGAGGAAAGGATTTTTCCTGAACTGGTGGGGCAGCACCATGAGTATTTACTTGCCAGCTAAAAAATATCCACCATTTTTTATGAGACTCGTGTATTCCTATCACAATACTGGGGTTTCAGGAAATACAGCCAAAAAACTTCATTCTGCGTTTTCCAGATACAGATTAGATTTCAACTATTCACACCCATGTGCCAAAACACACAGTCATTCTCAGATATTCTGGAGCAAATCTTCAATCGGGATAAATCAGCATAGATTTTTTTGAAGTTATTTTTATTTACACCACCTGACAAACTATTTCCCTTACGTTTCCTGATTAAAAATTTTATGCATCCGGTGTGGAAATTTAACTGAGGATGCTTTTTTCCAGTCTACAACACAAAAGTCAATCATATGCAAACTGCCATGATACATGAACTCAAGAAAGATCAGAAGGACTTAACCCATGAGACTAAGTGCAAACAATGTAAAAAGGTTTTTGAAATTATTTTTTAAATCAACAATTTTGCTGCTGCCCTGTTCACAACAGATTTAGAGTATAGTTTTAATGAAGGTATACTTTTTTCCTGTTGTAAAGATTCTTCACTGTTAATCTGTAATTTTCAGGGGGTTTTTTTTCCTGGAAATGCCTTTTAAATGCAATTGAAAAATGTCCAATGCTGAAATTGGAAACTTACCCTTATAATATGTGATTCTATGTTCAGATTGCTAATGATCATAAAAACTAATAAGTGACTTATTTGACATCTAAAATGATAAGTAAAACCACGAAACAAGCAAACAAAAGATTTCTAAACACAACCGGCAAATGATTTACAGACTAAAAATTTCTGTTGAGATTGACTTATAAAAGTTAGTGACTTTCAAACAGAAGGAAAAAATAAAGTCAATAGACTGAAGTTGTTCATTATAACTCATTTGTTCAATTCTAATCTTGATTTGGTTGTCAGCTCTCCGCTTGCTTATAAGATGGTCAACCCATGCAAACAAAGTGATATTTGTTCACATAACAATATCGAACCCTTATATAGCACTCTCATCATCAAATCTCAAAGCATTCTGCAAAGAAGGAGAACTTTGTTATCCCCAATTCAGATAGAGAAATTGCAGCAGTAGGATAATTGCAGAGCCAGAAATAACACTTCCGAGTCCCAGGCTAATGGCCTAACTAATAAGTAACAGCACAGGGCATTTCATTAACACAGAAGACGACCGAGGTCAAGATGGGTGATTTCAGTATCGCAACTTTTGAACTGCTGAAAGCGCAAAGAGAAAAGTGCAACTGAAAAAATACATCAATTCAATGAGTGCTTTACATTGGCACTTAAGACTTGAAGCGTGCTATTAACTCCTTCTGTCCACAGATATGCATAAAGACTTTAAACCAAACAATCCCCCATCAGAAATGCTATTAACCATATGCTTAAGTTATTATGGTACCCCAAATGTTTAGAGTCCAAAAGGGTGTCAAAAGGGTTTTTTGTCTATCAGAAAAAATATGTTTCTGCTGGAAAAGGCACTGTATAGGATTAAAAGCTGTTAAAATGCATGCTCAGAAAACAGAATTTTCCTCAGAAGAGACTAATAAGTCAGATTTATTTCTCAAGACTTCCATGCCTGGAGCTCTGCTGTAGAACAGGTGGTAGGTTCGTTGAGAGCTAATGCTTATGGGTCAGAATCAGAGAGGCCAACAAGGAGGATACTGCTGTGGATATTTGCTGCCCACCACCCGATCAAGAACTGGAAGTGGATAAAGCTTTATTCAGCCTTCACAATCAAAGGCCCTGGCCATCCTGGGGGACTTTAAGCACCCTGATATCCGCTAAGATGGCCACTGGTGGTGCACAAGCAACCGAGATTTCATGAGCACATCAAAGACAATATTAATGCTAAACTTCAGGGGAGCAGTTTGCCTTGCTCAGGGAACCAGCCCGTGTAATGTCATGGACGACTGCCCTGAGGTGCAGAAAGGCACAGGGGAGTTCCTTGATCTTCAAGGAAAACCTCCTCAAAGCAGGAGAACAATCCCCTCTGATGAGTGGGAAGTGGAGCAGACATGGCAGAAGGCTGACTTGGCTGAACGTGGAATCCCTGACTGAGCTCAAACGCAAAAAGAAAGTGAACAGAAGGTGAAAGTGGGGACGGGCTACCCAGGAGGACTACAGAAACCTTGCCCAGACTGCAGGGGCAAAATTAGGAAAGCCAAAGCCCAGGTTAGTTGAAACTCGCAAGGGATAGTATGGGCAACATGAAAGGCTCTCCCATAGGTACTTCTGCAGCAAAAGACCAAGGAAAATGTGTGTCACTCCTGAATATGTCAACAGAACTACTGACAAAGGGTATAGAAGAAGGATGAGGCATTTAATTCTTTGCCTCAGTCTTTACAGGCAAGGCCTGCTCTCAGGCTGCCCAGGTCCATGTTCTTTGTCTGGGGCAGGGAAGTCCTATCTACAGTAGAGGAAGATTTCGTTAGGGACTACGTAATCAAACTGGACCTACACAGGTCTATGAATGTGCAGGGAACAGGCTGACATCATTCTGAGGCTGCTCTTTGTATCTTTGAAATATTGTGGCAATTGGGGGATCCTTTTGATGACTGGAAAAGGCAACTGTCATGGCCATCCTCCAGAAGAGCAAGAAGGAACCACACACACCAGCATCCAACCACCTGGTCACCCTCACCTCAGGTCCCAAAGAAGATTACAGAACAAATCCTCCTGAAAGCAATCTGTTTAACCACTTAATATCTTCGTTAACAACTTAGACAATGAGAGGGAATACACTCACAGCAAGTTTCCAGATGACACCAGAACTAGGGAGCAGCTGACATGCCAGAGAGTGGGACTGCCATTCAGCGGCATCTCAACAGGCTGGAGAAGTGGGCTGACAGAAAGCTTACAACATTCAGCCAAAGCAGACATGAAGCATTTCTGCAAATGGAAACCCATGGTGCAGAAAGCGGCGCTGGGGAAGACAGCCTGGGGGTTGAACAGGAGTTGGCAGCGACAGTGATGAACGCCAACCACACGCTGGGTTGCATTCGCAGAAGCAGAGCCAGCAGGTCAAGGAAAGCAATTATTACTCTTTATTCAGCACTTGTGAGACTGCATCTGGAACAGAGTGTCCAGTTTTGGTTTCCCTGTTACAAAACAGACACTGACAAACTGGCAAAAATTCAGCAGAGAGGACCAAGATGATGAGGGGGCTGCAGCACATAACATACGAGGAGAGGCTGGGAGGACTGTGTTTGTCTAGCCTGAAGAAGAGAAGGCTAATTACTGTTTTCAACTGGACAAAGCCCTGAGCAACCTGATCTAACAGTGAAGTTGGCTTTGAGCAAATGGTTCAGCTCTCAGCAGGAGGTTGGAGCAGATGACCTCCAAAGGTCCCCTCCAACTTAAATTATTCTACAATTTTAATGGTTTCTCATTCACTTGCTTTTATCATAGGGCATTCATTTGTAAAGTATCATTTGGAAATAATTATTCTAACTTTGTGCAACATATTCAAATGCAATAAAAAATTCCATACATATTTGAGAAGCATCCAACTGCAGGTGAAGAATATCATGGCCTAAAAGCCAGTCAGCTGGAGCCAATTAAAGCACGATCAACCTCCCATGACACCAAAATACCTAATTGAACTTCTACCCTCTGTGCAAGATGGAGATTTTTGCCTTCTCCACAGAAGCCCAAAATGAGGGGTTCACTGCTCTGTGCCTCTGTAAATCAAATCGTTATCAAAACATAACGATCAAAACAGGAGGTGCCTGCATTGATTAAAATAATGGTATTCCATCCTCTAAGAAAAAAGAATACTTCCCTTGCAAAAAGACGACCTCAGATGTTTAGTCACAGACACCCATTTTTACCCTCCTGGCAAACGGAGAATGCGAGCAGGAGCAAGTGACACACATGCATATTTAGAATTAAACTTCAAAAGTAAGAGGTTCATTAGTGTAATGTGATAAAAACTAAGACGTGTTTGAATGAACAGCTATGGTCTAACAAAACCTGAGTTTGGTTTCAAAAAGAAGAGAAAAACTAAAATGTATGTCGACTGAAATATATAAACTTACAATGAAAATCAATTGGTATTTATAGATACTGAATAATGCACTCATTACTATTCATTCTCATTACTGTTCATTTTGCAACCATCACAAAAAAATATGGTGACTGACTGACAGCTTTTAAAATATTTTTATGCCTGAAGAACCAAAATAGCTGAAAGAGATCTGGAATTTTGAATTTAAAAAAATGTACAAACTGCCAATAGTATAGTAATCTAATCTTCTCTTAATTCCTTTTGGGGTTTTTTGGGTTGTTTTTTTTTTTAGTTCAAATCTCCCCAATCTTTTGAGTTAATTTGAGCAATTCTTTTGCTTTTCTTCTTTTTTGGGGGGGGAAAAATCATGTTTCCCTTCTATTTGGCTGTACTAAGCTGTGAAAATCTCTGTATATCAGAAAGAGTACAAGCAACATTTTCCCCTAATTAGTCCATAAAAATGCTAATTTTTCTAATGAATCAGATTGAAATATCACAGGAGTAGGTAATAGCGCAAATACAGAGTTTGCTTGTGGGGTAGGTTTTCAGATTCATTTTGCTAATCACTACCACAGCACTGGGCAACTTACAAAGCCAATATTATAATGAGGTTAGAGAGGCAAAACATGCTCATCTTAATTTCTGTGCAAAATAAAGACAGTTACATGCATATGCATTCACAGCAACCATGCATTCATTTATATATGTGAAGAAAACCAGACCCACAGTATTTACAGCCCAGTTCCCCAGCTGCAGCGAGCCCTTCTATCCCCATTATAAGCAGAGGTCCCCTGCCTGTTTACTCAAGCTAAGGATGTGACCATAAATCTTTATTCTGCCCAATTTCACTGTTAATATAATCCATTTCTGAAACCGATAAAATAATACTTTCTTTTTTCATGGACCAGTAGCTAATAATGTCACCAGTTTGAATCATACAAGCGAGAGACTGAAATCATTGTCTCTCTGCCCCACAGCATCTTTCTCTATTTTTTTTCCTGCACTTACACTTTTGCTCCTGCCTTCTGTGCTGGCACACACTAAGGCACTTGTATCCAAGCCGCAGATCTAGGAAGGAGTGGTCTTTTTTCAAGTCAAAAATCTAGTAGAATCAATGAGCTCTTAGAAGAAATCTCAGGGCTTGACCTTCAGGGTGGCCTTTTACTCTCTAAACCCCATGTAAACAGTGATTCTGCCAGTCAATCCTTAGTAAAAGATTTAAAGAAAGGGACTGTTGCCTATTGGTGGCACCAGAAATCTAAGCAGGAATTAAGCAGCTTGAAAAAGCCTTTAAATTCAACTTACCATTCTCCCAGAGCTCTCCATATATTCTTTATGGCCCTGTGTTCCCTTACCCCTTTGATCATTTTATATTGAAGTAGTCTCTTGTTTAATATGTAGCTAAGATGACTGCACGATAACATCAAAACAGAAGGGAACATAAAGAACATGAAAGAATATGAAGTCAATAGCTTCGCCAATCACAGTACATAAACAGGCCTAGCTTAAAGCCGCGGCATTACAGAGCCGTCTTTATGCTCTCACAAAGCTGCACGCAGTGTTAAGACCAACTACAAACTGAAACTAATGATTAAAACTACATCGGGCTTGCTTTCTTCCGCTTTAATTGTGGTTCATTTTGCTCAAAGGGTATAGATCCGCAAATCCAGCACCTATCTTTGCGCTTCATCCCAGCAACCTGCTGCACCAGCCGGTCTAACGGTCTTTCTGTTAGAAATCAGGGTTCCTAAGCCAGTGTTTCCTCAACGCATGGAAGCCGCACACGTCCGTGAAACATGGTCCTTCACCCTTGTACCATCATCCTTGCAGCAGAGCGCCAACCAGACTCTAACCGGTTCAAGAGGTATTTTTGACAAGAAGCACAAAGGGAGAAAAGCTTTCACTGAAATCTCTCTCGTGCCCTTTTAAGAACATTAACCCAATTCAACAAAAAAGCAGTAACACAAGACTTTGTCTTCTTGATCCCCAACATCTTCCTGGTTTAGTGTTTACATAAAACTACGTGATATGTTTCAGAGGCCAGACAGACGGAAAAGTTGATGTCTACTGTCTAGAACTCATGTCACACTTGGTTTTCATACCATATTTCTTGGCTGCCTACACTCACGCTAATCTGCTAAAATCACTTTACCCACTTGGAAGGCAACGTATCACTTGTACTCAGTTCTATTATTCATCAGACAACCACGATGGCAGCTCCATGACTGACTGCTAATTATCCTTTCCCAGTGGATGGCAGAGACAGTTGCATCTTTGGCAGCAATTTATTCTTCTTCCCATGGAGTCATGAGGTGGAAGCTGAGGCCTACTGAAGTCAGTGACAAAAGCCCCATTGACTTCATTTGTGTCGGGAATTCATCTTTTAATGGAAAGAGACCTGCTTAAGTGTTGTTTAGTGTATGATGTCAACACTTCGAGATAACAACTGACATGAGAACAACATGCACATTACCAATGGTGCCAGGATGGGACACGGCACTCAACGGCTCTGCACGCCGTCAAATCCCTGTCACAGGACCAGACAGAATGGTGGTACATCCACATTTCAGGTGCCTCCCGAGAGAGAACAGCCTCATGTCTGGTCAAGCCCAGTGCACACAACATGGTCTGTAATACCTGGGAACAGCCGTACTTTGCTGGTGTGATGGAGACATCCCATTTGCTTGGTGGGCTGGATCCATACTGCAGCCTGCAGGTGGTGTGATGGAGACATCCCATTTGCTTGGGATGTCTGGCTTTTTCATATCTAGTGTCTAACAGGGAGGTACAATCCCTGTCTACAAAAGCAGTTTGGAAGGGCTACGGCCCTGTTATAAATTCACAGCGTACACAGCATCTTAACTTCTTTAATAGAGGCAGGAGCTAAAAAGGCAGTGAATGAGAAGGCAAAGGAATCTCACCTTCCACTGTCTTCCTTTCTATTTCCCTCTCCGAGACATGCTGGCAAGGATTGTCCAAAATGCTCACTTCTTACAGGAAAAGTCATAGTTTTCATGCGGAGAATGTTTCAAGTAAATGAAAAATGGAAGATAAAATCCAAGTGATACCTTCTGAATTACAACATACTTTGATGACAGTTTTGCTGCTTTGGGTCTTTTTCCCCCCCTCCAAATAAGCTATTCTGACTTGCCCTGTCGCCGAGCTAGTGAGCCCACTTGCATTAACCAAAGTGTTTCACTTTTGCAACCTTTCACTCCCAGCTGGACAACCCTCTTTGCCTGAACTCCCAGCCGGAATGATGGAGACCTGCTCCTCTTCCACACCGCTCCTCAGCCCTCCCTCCCTTCTCCACCCAGCTCTTCATCCTACAGAAACAGGAGAGGTTTTAACAGCCCACCGCCACGCCAAAACAGCAGGTACCCAAGCATCCACACACACCCACAGGGACAGGACTATTCTCTTATTTCTGCACAGTCTCCTCAGGCTACATCTCTTCTGGCTGTCCCTGGATTCCCATGTTTCTTCCAGCCCATATCCAGCCCCTGCTCACTCCCTGCCTCCTATATTGCTTCCAGACTCTGTGCAGAAAGCTCTTTCAGCTACTCGTGTAACCTCTCCAGTTTACAGTAACTGAGGACGTAGTCACCAATTCCTCCAGCCAACGTGCTGATCGCAAGTGAACAGCCATAGTTTCAGCAGAGATGTTTGCATTCCCTGATGGTCTTTGCAGCGCAAAGCCATTCCTCGGGGTATATATATCAGCAGGCTGCAGGAGCACGGCCAGGTCCAGGGGCGAGGAATCGGCACGAGCCCATCATCTTTTCCCCACCTGCACGAGCCTGAGCAGGTGAGGGAAGGAGAGGCATCTCCCGCGGGCAGCAGCAATGACGAGGCATGCTGGAAGGCAGCATTAAGCAGTTGGTCGAGGCCAGCAGTTGTTTTAGCAGCCGTTCTGCCCCAAACCGAGCTGAAGAGTATTCTGCGTAACTCCATCTTTCTCATGCGGCTAAACAACACAGGTAGTAAGACAGAAGTCTTCTGTTTGTGTGAAAATTAGTTTTAAAAAACTTCACTTTAAAAAGGAAGCCTCCAAATACATTTAAAATCCTGTTCAAGCCAAATTCTCAGCACAGCCTGTGAGATTTTATTCAAATACATTTTTCTATGCTTCTCTATCAACTGACTGCAACTTGCTAGTCCTTTGTTCTGCGTAAGGCTCATCTTCTCTTTGCTATTCCTGTACCAGACAAACCAGCAAGCTGACCTCTGAGGACAGGGGAAATCCACTCTCTTCATTAAGGATTGGTCTCCGGAGCATCTAAACCACAGAAGCCTTACAAAATCTGAATTTGCTTTTCTGATGCATCCTTTTCATTTGTGTTGTTTAAAAACGCTTTATGCAGAATTGCTTAAATGAACAGCAATTCTTATATATGGAAGGACAAAAAGAAGAATGATAAGAATAAATCATGATTCCTATGTAATATGTGCTACAACAAAGTGGTATAAGTAAAGATGGACTGTAAAAACTATCTTAAAATATGAAGTAGAATCCACAAGAGCAACAAATCAGACTAAAAATAAATAAATAAATAAAAATCGATGTGCACTGTACTGGTTGCTTCAAAATTAGACAATTAATTCTGTGTAAACTAACCTATCAGGAAACCACACTGTGGGGATTCTGGTAGCTGTTATTGCAGTACACTATATTAAGAAAAGAGCGCTTTAATGAGATCCCTGGAGAGTCTCCACCGACTTGGATCTTCCTCTTGAAAAGACCATTTTTACCCCATTTAACTGCCAGTATGTTGCATCTCTCATATACGTACACACAAAAAAAAAAAAAAAAAGAAAAAAAAAAAGGAAAAAGCTAAAAGCTATTAACACAATTATCGGTACCAATAATCATTGTGCTTCTCAGGATCAAAAAAAGACATTATGTCATTTTTCAATATATAAGATCCATCAGATAAAACATCTGTATATTAAAACCCACTGCACTTAAAACCACTTACAGCCAGAATAGCAGCAGCACAAAGAAAGCTTTTACACAGGGGGGGTGTAAAAAACCATAATAATAATAATTTAAAAAATAGAATCACATAGTGCTTCCCAGAACAATCTGCAACTTGACTTTTATTAATATTTTATTTTTCTATAAGTAAAGACCTAGTGTAGAGCTTGCCAAATACAATAAATGCCAAATACAATTTGATTTTTCAAATAAGTACTGGAGAAAACCACCTTCAGCACCAAATTCAAAATGGCTGTATTTCAAACTGATTGCTTGCTGTAAAATAAGAGCTGTAAAATAGCAAGGCAGAATATTTTGATCAGAAGCTTAGTCGTCGGGTTAGAAGCTGTTCTTCTACTTGCAGATTCTCTGTAAAAACATGTATAACCACATTTATGTCTTAAATCTGAGGAATCAATATTCTCAGGTTTTCCAGTGAAACCTGCGGATTTTTCTCATTGTATTATCTGTTTAACAGAAGTGGCTCTGCTAAGCGATGCCTTAGATTACAGGGGCAAAAAACTGAAAAATTATTTTATTAATTGCGCTTAACATGAAGTGCAAATAAATAAACAAGCCAAGAAATAAATCCTTATAAACCTTTAAGCCACCCTGTAAATTTAGATGAATTACTGCATTTTTTCTCCAACTGCACTATTAGACCTCATGTAAGTACCAACTCCTACATCATTAGTGTAACGGACTGGACAGCCTTAGTCCATTACTAATAACGGTCCAGGCTGTGATACCAATGTTGATTTGCAATAGTTTCATACTTCAGCAAGTTAGTGGGTTAAAGAGTTAGTGGGTTAAAGAGTTAACGGGAATGCTCAGAGCTTAAGCAAGCTACTAGCATATGCTGAATCATTATTGTGCTGCTGCCATTTTACCTGGGCCAGCTTATGTGACATCCTCTGCCATCATGGAAACGGGCTCCTACCTGGACCAGCTGAGACACACCAAAAGCAAAGCTGGAGGAAGCCAACCTGCAGATCACCTATGGACAGCCACCGCTGAAGTCACCTCTCCACAGGGAAGCAGACTCTAGTATGTTTTAAGCACCCCAATTGATTTTACAATGCTAGGAAACTGAAAAAGAGTTCAAATACAATCTTTAAGTCCTAATATTTACATGGGCAAACATTTGTTTATCTGTCAGCTGTGTAATCTCAGAGCCTCTATAGAGCCCGGGACAGCCTCTTAAGTAGCTTTCTCCAGTTTTGATTAGCTCACTCCATAGCCAGCCCAATAAATATTCTTAACATATGCACCCAACGGACCAAGTATTTTGTTGAGCAGACTAATTGGTTCACAACCCCTGCTAAGTATCAGCCATATCATCCCTGACTGCCATAGGCTACTATCATCATTAGCCAAGTGACAATCTCCTAGAGAATTTTGGCTCTTTAATCTCCGTTCTCCCCGAGGACATCAGACTTATTACGGGTTAAAGCTATCAGAGTTCGCTCTTGTTCCTTTCTTATGCCGTATTCTCAGCGCAGAAGGAAAAACCTTGCGAACACGGCGACACAAAGGAAGCTCATGTCCACGTCTCCCTAAAGGGACCCTAAGATGCTACAGACCTTGGGGTTAATGCAGCCAAGGCAGAGGGCCAGATCCTGCCTGCATACAAATTTCCACAATTCCACCAATTTCCAAGAGAAGTGTAAATTAACAGATCCCAGCTGAAGTCGCACATGGATGAAAGCAGTTCTTGATCAACGTCGTTCCTTTTACTGACGCCGCACTAACACCACGGTCAGGATTGTCCCAGAGGCTGCAGAAACACCTCGTGCCCAAACACGCCTGCCCTGAGACTCAGCAGTGGGAGGATGAGGAAAACCGAAGGGGGAAAAGTAGAGACAGAGATGAAACATGGGTCAAAAGCTGGACCAAAAAGTGAAAAAGAGAATAAAGGTGGGAAGAATGAAGGACAAACTCTGAGAGGACATAATATCCTTGGAAAGCTAGAACCCATGCAAAGAGCACCAGCTTCAAACAATGCAAATCTGACCTTCGTTATGGCTGTGCCATAAATCCGGAGATTTAGGCAAAATTGGGGTTTCTCTTTGCTTTGATTCATTAGAAAGAAAAAGTTCCGCTCTTAAACTCGGGAAAAACTTTAAAATGTTAGAGATCCGGAGTATCAAGGTCTCTTACTTCAAAAGACATACAGATCACAGACACCAGTAGCTCATGGGATAATATTCAGAACTATAGATATTCCCTCCATTAATTTTCCTGAAATATTTTTTTTAAAAAACCACCACAATTAAGAAGGAATTCCTCTCCTCATTGCACTCTCCCCATTCAAAAGGGGAAAAGCAATCGTCCTGGAACAGACAAAAAGCCCTTCATGGCCCTCTGGCAGTCTTTGGCAGGAGCATCCTCTGGATTGCCTGCTTTCAGACCAAATTCTTTGTCCTCTTAAAAATATCTTCTGCTCGCTGATGCTAGAGATTCACCTGAGCGTTTAAAACAGGTAGGGGAAATGAGATTTTAAACCACCAGTCTCCACCCCAGCCTACCTGAAGGCAGCAGGGAAAAAACAGCTCTGCCATGTTGGCCTTTATGAAGTTTACGAGGAAAATGGTTATTAAAGGAATGAAGTCAAAGCAGCTCACTCATGGACACTGCCTCTCTTGTGTCCAAGTCCGTAACAAGGCAATAAACTACGGGTTTCGGCACCAGAGCTACTCCACAGCAACACCCTCCCACCCCAGCAAATGATCAGCTTTTTTTCCTTTGAGTCATGCTGAGAAATCTCTGCAATTTGTAGCTTTGGAAAGCCTCCACATTCACATTTAATTTGAAATGATATCCTCCCTGTCAAAACATGCCTGGGGGCAAGTCACTTATGGAAAAAAAAAAAAAAAAAGAAAAAAAAAAATCTGAATCTTCTTGTCTGCTCTGAGTCATAACATCTGCTACAGCGAGTGTCTGCAGCCAAATACAGGAAGATGTTCTTCTGCAGAGAAGAGCCCCCTAAATAAAAGCAATACCCCCAAACAGAAGGAAAGTGAATCACTTCTCCACAGCTGTGATAAGACCTAACTGTTAAATATTAGGAACCAACAAACATTAGTATATGAGCCTTCCAGCACTTCTCATGTGCCTGCACAGACAAAGATCTGAATTACATACATATGTATTTATACACAGAAGGTATATGTGCATTGTACATGTATACTCATACCAAGACACGCACATTATAGGTGTGTAATTTCAAGTTTCAAAATTCATGTCTCCGGAATACATCTAAAAATTTTATAATTCTCCATATTGAGCCGCTTCATTTTTGTTTGTTTCCCTTTCAGTCACATCAGATGTTGCTGGTACTCCAATTATTTTCAAGGAAGATAAAGTAATACCAGATTCAAAAGCCCAAGGCAAAAGCTATTGCTCGTTGCACAAAATGGTTTAGAAAAAAATATATATACATGCTCTCTCTATATAATGTATCTCCCAAATGATCTTCTTTTTTCCATGAACTGCCATGACAGTTAAACAATTCCATGCAAAAACATACACATTTAGTAAGCAATTTAACTAATTGTGTGTGTATATATGTATATCTTATAGTGTATCATCGTAACGTTTTATCCACTCAAACTACTATCTCTTAAGGAATGGCCAAGACGCTCAGTTCAAAAGAAACTGTGAAAACCTTGCAGGAGGCAGTTACAGAATAATCTAGCCAGGGAGACATTAATTTCCGATCCCTATATTTAGAAACAGCCTATGATCTAAAACATCAGACTTTCTCAGAGGGTCATAATAGATTTGTTTCATTTTATTTAACTAGCCCCTGGCCTTCGGAAGGCTGAAAGAGAATAGTGTTTCTATTGGATTGTTTTCCTTCTACAAAAAAAGAAAAATCACTTCAATCTGCTCAGCAGGCCAAGGTGGTCAAGATGCAACTGAGATGGGAGGTTCGGTATAGCAAGCATTAGAAAGGACTAAAAATAAGTATGGTGCAAGATTAGCAATTTACATGTGTTGCTAATATATTCTTACCTTTGACACTAAGTATAACGGCATTCAAAGGGCATTCAAAAATTATAGACATAGAAAGGACTAAATGGGTCAAAAATAAGGAAAATATTAAAGGTCCCTTTAAGAAAGAAATGAAAAGAATTATCAGTATTTCATGTACAGACAAAGCGTTTCAAGGAATGAACATGACAGACATAAGTATTTATGAAAACAGGTGAAACAAGGTCAAATGGTCGCTTTAATGATCACATTGAAATTAAGAGACAGCAAATTTAAAATGGGAAAGAAAATCACAATAATTAACTTAGTGAACTCTCTGACGCAAAAATGTTATTGATACAAAGGGCACAATCGTTAGGAGAATGATTAGATGTTTAAAGTGCTAATAATAATACCTTCCCAAGCCAGGATAAGAATTTATAAGGGCTATCGATCTCATGTTTCAGGATGGAAGCCAAGCAGTAAGCACTTGGTAAGAAGTGGGGGGGGGGGAAACAAACAAACAAACAAAAAATCTTTCAGGGACACTTTGTCCTTAATTGTGATAATGAGAGTTCAGGGAAGGAGGGAGGAAGGTTTGGGGTTGGTTTTTTTGGTGGTTTGGGTTTTTTTCCCCCGCAGGGTGTTGAGTCATCTAGTATTAGTTACTAACAGAGATAGGATTCTACGTTAATTGGATCTTTAATCGGATTGAATAGGATAATTCGTACCTCTCTGCGTTCCTAATGGATGTCACAATGTCATGAGTTAAATGCTGAAGTGCTGCTCTGATTTGAGAACAGCTTCTAGGGAATCCTTAGGCAAAGGCAATTATTCGGATGTCCATTGAGAAAGAAAATGATCATCAAGGTCAATAGACTTCCAACAGTATTTTGAAATAATTACTGTCCAGTTAGTCAATTATTACAGGTAGCGCAGACATTCTTGCATGATATTTTTTTTTTCCCCACAAGAAAACAGTTTATTACAATTTCTCAGTCTTCCTAGTTCCAAGCAGAATATTACCATAAGAAGCCCAGGTTCTAGCACAGTCCTGAAAATACGGCCCAGAAGTCAGAAAACTGCTATTCGGTATTGCTGGCAATGTAAAATGCTTGTGGCCATATGAGGCAGACCCATGCAGAGCTGCAGGTAATTGGGGGCTCTAATTGATCACAGAGAGTTTATGTTTCTGTTAAATAGTCCAAAGGAAACACATTGCCAATTTCCATTGAAAAGATCCTGAAATAACTACTCTCTTCAAATTCAAAAACAATACAGGCAATGTTGCTAAACAAAGGTAATAGCTTGTGATGGAGTTGTAAAACATAACATATGTGAGTTATTTCTCTCCACATAACAATTACAGTAGTATTCTCTGCTGCGGACATAAGACAGCGCTTTTGAAAATTTTTTTGGAAAAGTGATTTTCAGTCCTGGCTAAAGAGCTTCCATGATAGCAAAGTGACTTAGAGTCCTTAAGGCATCTGTTTCACTGCCATTATAACTGAAGATCTACAGAAAAAAACAGCAGCAAATTCACCTGGGCCATCTGTTTCACTGCCATTATAACTGAAGATCCACAGAAAAAACCAGCAGCAAATTCACCTGGGCCGTGATCTTGACTGAACCCACAGAAGAAACACAGTATTACATTTAAACTAATGATTACCTGGTTATTAGGCACTGTGAGCACTCGAAATACAGTGTTTCTTCTTTGAAAAAAGAAGACAGTCACTGATCTGGTGAAACTATTTCAAGAGGACAAACACATACACAGACAGTACTCATCAAAAACAGCCGAGACCACATAGGTTTCTCTGCTGGATTTCCCAAAAAAAATTTTTTAGTAGTATAAATCTAGGGTTCATAATTTCCTTTAAAACTTGTATGTATAACACCGATGTCACTAAAGTGAAGGGCACACGAGAGACCACAGTGACAGCTCGCCGCTGAAAAGGCAGATCGTGCCATAGCCCAGGCGGTACATGACGTGCCCTGGAATGCGGCACGGCTCTCGCGGTGGGACACAGCCCTCGGCTCCATCACGTCTAAGCAAAGTTGATTGCACTGTCTTCTCTCACAGCAGCAGAACAGGGAGCCAATGGTGCCAAAAGCCCAAACCACAAATAGGAGCTTTCTTCATCATCATTAACAAAGCATAGAATCCAAAATTGCTGTTTTGACTACAAAACAGATGACTCCAGCTCTGCCAACGCTCAAGGTGTTTCCAATGCCAAAGCTCACTTTGCTGAGACATATGCTCCCGTATTTGGAAACAGAAGCTCCTTCTCCAGATGAAATTCCTTTCTTTGCCCTTTTGGTGCTTCTATTTCTCCTTTTTGTGCTTCCCATGTATGTTCCTCCTTTTTCTTATCTTCTTCCTTTGATTGCCCTTTCCATGTTCACAGATTTTAAGGCCTTTGCACCCTTCTGTACATCACAGGCTGCTGTGCTTTTCTCTATCTCCTGCAAATCATAGCCAGTAACTTGTGTTTGACTGATCATATCACACAAGGTATCCAGTCTCGATTGGAACACATCAGTGTTCATTCCAGTGGTTAATCACAGATAAAAAATTGTGTTTAATGTCTAATTTAAATTTTTCTAGTTCCAGCTTCCAGCTATTGGGTCTTATTTTTCTTTTCTCGTCTTGATTAAAAAGCTGGATATGCTTTCCCCTTGAAAATACTTGTCCCTGTAATCAAGTCCCCTCTCAATCCTCTTTTTGATGAGCTAAGCAGATTGAGCTCTCTAAATCTCTCACTGCAGGGAATTTTCTCCACTCTTCAAATCAATATTGTGGTTATTTTCTTGTCTCTTTAGTTTTGTAAACTCCTTTTTCGGCTGTTGACACCAAAACTGGCCATAGCTTTCCAGCACTCTCACGCATGAGATAAAAACCCTGTGTCAAAGGATCCCACTAGTCCTTCAGCCATAGCATCCCGTTGAGTCGTCATCTTCCTTTCTTTGTCCGCTGTGACCCCTCCATACTCTTCCATGGTAACTCTTCCCAAGGACACCCTCTTCCAGAGTATTAGTTAAGGCACAGACTGTTGGGAGGACAGGAGAAGAGGCAACACCTTGCCAGCGGTCAGTCTGGTCCATTAACTTATTATTTCTACACCACCGATATTGCCTCATCCACAACTTTGGCAGCAGCCATTTAATTTTTGTGTCCAGGTTATTGATAGAGATGTTAAACAGTTTCAGGACTAGTTCTCATTCTTGTGAGACTGCGCCAAACCCACACATCTTTCAATTAATAATCCCCATGGAAAACACCTTTTCAGCTCTGTTACCTAAATCTTAATCCATTAAACAAGACTGCTACTAATTCTACATACTAACTTCGTTGGGTTGGTTGGTTTGTTTTTAACTGAGATTTCATGAGATACCAAATCTAACACCTAGAAAACTCTGCTACAATGCTTAGTTACCCATACCTATCAAAGCCGTAACCCCATCAGGAATGGGCTCCCTCTTCAGAAAGCCATGGTGACTGGCCTTAATTATCTCTCTATTCTTTAACTCTGTATTAATTCAGTCCTCTATCAACTTATCCATTATTTTTCTGGGATCGGTGCCAAACTCTCCAGACAATCATCCCCTACCTCCTTCAGCTTTCCCTCTTTGTACATGGGCTCCTCCTGCAGAACACCGAGATACATGGGATAACGGAGCCAAAAATACTTTGTCATCCTTGTAGGATATATCACCCTATCTTTCCCAATGATACGAACCAAGACTTTTTCCAACAGACATTTTACCCCTTTGATCACTCTCGCCTCTCCCTCCCACCACTGTTTCTGCCCACCCATCCCAGTTTATCTGTCACACAGGTACAGAGATGCCAAACCCAGCCACTGAGAACAATACAGACCACAAAGGCTATCACCACAGCCTGCTCCTGCAAGCTATTTCAGAGACTTCAGTGTTACGTTTTAGCTGTAAAATTTTATTTTTAGGAAAATTCAGCTTTGGCCTATCCATATGATATTAACTCGGTAAGAAGTTTTTTTCCAGGGATGCCTGTTTCATCGCCCCACAGCATCCTTTTGAGTCCCTGTTCGAGAAGCACATTTAGCACCACACGTTAATTGAACTTTCAAGTGCCAGCCCAGCGCTCGGTGATCCTAAGTGGACTGGACACCGCCTCCTCTCACAGGTGCGCTGCAAATTGCCGGATTAGCACCCCACAACCCTAACGCAGTCAAGCATTTGGAATATAAGCTGTCTTACATTATTTACCTGTAGCGACGTTACAGTTCAATTACTGAAGTAATATCTCATTCAGGCAGAACAAAGAAAAAAAATGTATGCAAATGAGTGAATTTAAATTCACTTAACTTAAAGGACTAAAATTTTTAAGGGCACATTGCCTCTCTGGGGACATTTGGGTTTGGGGATTATAAAATACATAAAGCTATAAATGGTTAAATGGATTGCCATTGCCTGAGCTTCAAGAGTTTGCATACGTTATTCTTTTCAGTGAGTGCATTATATAATTAACACTGGAGATATATAGTGCTCCTGCCTATATCCTATCCTACGTGAGGATAAAAAAATTGGGCTAACCACCACCCATTACAGGAGCTTTGTGCACAGACAAGCTTAGCATACATTTCGGAGGATGACAGTGGAAGAGGTTTGTATGGAGAATGCTGCTTATCTGCTGAATTCCAAGATTATTCCAATTTTTTTTTTTTTTGTGATACACATGATAAGATTTGTGAATAGCCCTTGATGGTTGTTGCCTGTTGGGTTTTTTGGTGTTTGTTTTTGTGTTGTTTTTTTTTAAATAAACACTGAGGCATATTTCTTATGCACCAAAGGTGAAATTCTCATCTTGCTATGCAGTTGGAATTATGTGAGGTTTCGCTGCACGGTGATGTCTGGCAGGGGGAACGGCTGACAGTGAAAATTTGCTGCGCTGGCAGGATAATTAGGTACAATGGATCCTGCACACGCGGAAATAAATGGGAGAAACTTCCTTTTCTTTAGGGGCTGCATAACCAGACCAGCTGTATTACATTCTGGTGCTACCACACTTACTGCACTTTAATAAAGCTTTGTGCCGTAATATAGCTCAAACAGCTCTCAATTTTCAGCGGTTCCCTGGAATGTAACATGAAGCTGAAAAGGCGAGTCCGAGTGTTTCCCAGCAGGTAGGCACCGTCCGGGCAGGTATTAGCCGAAAAGCACCTGCCAGCAGGATGGGCAAAATCACCGGGCGGGTGCTGCGGAGACACAAACAGCAGGGATGCTGCAATTCAACACGGTAATCAGAGATAATCAAAATCCCAGATTTAGGTGAAAGCCTAAGTCAAACCTCGTACAGTCAGCAACAGAAAGGTGCATTTGTCATGCAAGTAGCAAACCCTGAGCAATTACTGTGGGTTTCAGTGGTAACTCTGTAAATTTAATGAAGTAGGTATGCCTTAGCTTTGTGCAGTGGGACAGTCCTTTCATCACTGTTACTCTATAGCTTCCAGTACACTTGTAATTTGTATGACTCAGAAAACAGGAATATTCGTTGCTGTTTCCTGGTTATTTGTTTCCAGTCAAAATATGAGACAAGAATATGCCACTTGATAGGAGACACCATTATAAAGCTCCTAAAACGCCTCTTTGCAGCGAGCCCGAGCGCGCAGCCTGTCACAGCGTGCTTACTGACGGACACGGCGAGCCCGTGCGGACGTCGGACACGATTCTCCAGAAACCCAGATGGCGTAAGTCAGTGTAATTCAATCATCCTCAGCTGAACCACAGTAATTTGTATCAGTCAAGGACCTGAGCCATTATGCCTATTTCTCAAACTGGTTAGGTTGTAAATTAGATTTTCATCACTCTTGGGACAAAAACCCGACTCTGCTGAGGTCAGTGGGAGTTTGACCATCTATTTCAGCGGCGCCATGACTTCACCAGTGGTTTTGATGTGCAATATTAATCCTGAAAGTCACCACAGTGTATCGGGTTTATGACATTCCTAAAAATTATTAAATAAAACCTTCCATTAGTACTTGCAGATATTAGTAGTTCAGTTCTGTGTTATTTTCTTCTGCTCAAATGTAACAAAAGGAATATTTATCTCAAAGGATTTTGGATTTGACTTACCAAAATAGCTACAGTTTTGATCGATGCTTCAGTGGAACTCATACAAAGTAAGCACTGAATACGGTTTATTCAGCTGTAAAACTGTCTCATGACCAAGAAGATCAGATGGGACCTTCTCTGACTCATATCAAGTCAAAATAGATATCCTCTAAAATTTATTCCCTACAATGAAATTTTACTAAAACAAAGTGATTGGTGGAGTAATATGAAAGAATAACCTGTGAAAAATAAAGCACAGGGCCCTTATCCAGTAAAATACCTGAGCAGTAGCCCCAGTTTCAGTTAATAAGTTCACTGAAATCAGCAAACACATTGTGGTTTGGAGTATTTCTGCCTATGAAGAAGTAAACCCAACAAAACCGGCAAACAGGCCTGGGTGCAAGCACGCACACAGATCTGTGTCAACCAACACAAACCGCCCCAGCACCGCAGAGGGAAGGATTTTAGTGATGTGACAGACAGACCGCACTGGGCTACGAGATCACTCTTGGAAAAAAAATGTAGATGCTTCAAAACCTACAGACAATCTTTTATTATTAACAATTCTCTGATTTCAGTAAACTGCAAAAAAAATTGGTGTATTCTGTGAGTATGTCTAAAAAAAACAACAAAAAAACAAAAACAAAAAACCATTGAGTTAACCACTACTGTTAGCTGAAAGCATTGTTATGGTATTTTCTAACAGAAGAATATCTGCCCTGGAATAATAATTTTACTTTTCCTATAAGCAGAGCAATCTTTCATCAAGACTAATTTTATTTCAAGCACTGGGGGTGCAGCAGTGGCACCAGCCATTTTTTACTGAAACATTGTTCCAGGTTTCCATCAGTTTTAATACTGTAATACACATGACATAACTGAACAATGCATTTTTCAAATATACTTTAAAGCTGTGGGAATACACCCCTTGAAGGCCATCCTCTCTTCCTTTCAAGTGCCATACAAGCACAGCAGGCAGCATTCAAAGCCACCTCTTCTGTGTCAGCCAGCGGGAAAGGCTGACAGGGAATTGGTTGTGTCACACTCGAAAAGTCACCAAAGGAGACACAGGCTGAAAGGTGGATGGGCCCAATTCTGCAATTTATTTTTCCCTACTCCTCTTAGGAGATTACTGCCGAACCAATTAATTTCAGCCGGGAGGCTGTCCTGAATAGCGACTGCCAACCTTTCACAGTCGTCTCTAGGGTCTCCCAAAAAATGGAGACACTTGAAATGAGATTTTTAAAAGGATTAAAGTCATCTGACTAAGCTATATGGAAAGGTAGGAGGACTTTGGCTCACTGAAATGTTTAGATTCACTTCTTTGGAACTGGAGTCCTGGGCTTTCACTACTTGCCTTGTTTATAGTTAAACTTTCTATTGACGAGGGCATTGGGACTTCCCAGCCATTCCAGACCCCCTTCACATGGGTTCACCCCACCTTTAAAGTTACAGTCCTGTCCACCCCTAAAAAAAGACGAGTGGCCACAGGCACGTGTGAATGCACAACCCATGTGCTGCCTTCCATGCTCCCGCGAGGAGGAGGAGGAGGAGGAGGCAGTGAGTGGGGCAGGAGCATCGCCACGCAGGCAAGAGCAACGTAGGTGGGGTCCAGGCTGAAGACCAAGAGCATTTGCAGAGCGATGCGAAGGCCAGCGGTGCACACCTTGCTGCTGCACTGGGGCAGCCAAGGGGAAAACAAAGCCCACGGCAGGCACGCAAGGTTCACCTTTCCCCACCTCCTTGATTGCAAACGTGGGGAGGATGAGAAGGGGACACTACGAGAAGCTCCATTTTTGCCACAGCGAAAGCGGTTGTTTGGAGGTTACCCGCCGGGAGCTCGGCATGGGGCTGTCCCCGAGGCAGCTCAGCCTGGCTGACAGACCGGCTATTACAGTCACAGCCAGACCGGGAACCATCTGTTGAAAATATCCTCGAAAGCTGCAGTCTTACAGAAACAGCCCTGCCCAGGCTCGACCATTGGCTCCAGACATCTCTACTTCTTCTGTGCGGGAGAACAGGAGCAAAGATGAGGATGAATCCAAGCAGGCTCATCCCTGTCCTCCCCAATCTCCCCTTCACCCTCCCTAACCTGAGTGATATCCCCACCACACCCTTAATTTAATTCCACCTTGTTGGTGACTCAGCAAAAGGAGAAAAACACCTGAAAAGAGAAATCGGCTATTTTCTTGATAAATGGAGAAAAGAGAGGGCTAGCGAGGGTCAAAAGAAATTATGAAGACTTAAAAGCCCTAATGAAGAAAGCAACATAAGTCTTGTCCTTCTTACATGGAGCAGGACCTGCACCTGGAGGTCACACTAGTTCAGTGTAACAATAAACACTAATTTTAATGATGAACCGTTTTCCATCTGCGTTTTGTGGAGTTTTATACATTCAGGTGTAATGAAGGAAGAAGGAAACATCTGCTAGGCAGCGTTGTGCCCTCAGAAAACAACACGTCACAACGGCCATCACAGCTCCACACTGCGCGTTTCATACGGGGTGCCTCAACGTGCTGGGAGGATAAACACGAGACACCAAATATTCACGTGTACCTTCATCTATTTGTAATGCAGAGGCAATCACTACGATGGCAAACGCTAATCAACATTTGGGTATGCAAATGCACTTACAGAAATCAATGCATAAAACAGATACAAGAAGAGTAGCTACAAAAAAAAAACCAACCAACCAATGCAACAACCTTGAGTTTTGGGCATTGACTTTGTTACATAGAAACAACAGCAAAAAAACCCCACAACAAAATCAAACAAGCTCATGTGTACCTAAATCTTTACCTAAATCTGTCTAAACCTAGAAAGGCAATTACAAGTACACAGATTATGAACTGTAATAATCTTAGCCTAGGAATACTGACAAATAAGTTGAGATTTGGTTCAGTGTGGTCCAAATATGGCAGCAGTTATTATGGGCACTGCTACAACATCCCCTCCTAGTCCAGTACGCCAGTAAATCATGCAATACCCAAGCTCTTTATCTAAGAAAGAAGAGAAATACATGGATTCCTTCTTCTCACCAAGAGGGAGGAAGAAATCTTCCAGAATGCCAACTACTATCTAAGCAAAATAAATGCCATGACAGCCTGCAGTTCTCCTAGCCCTAGTATGATTTTTCTTAGTTACATTTTCAGAAGGAAAAGGATATGTCTATATTAGCAAGTAGCAGAGCTCAAAAGGGCATAGATAAGTAGAGCAAAACGGTGCTGGGAACCCCAAATCCACCCACACACATTGCAAAGGCTTCGCTTCAGCTCTAGTCAGGAGGCCACAGATGAAAAGCCCATTAGCAGCTGAAGTGCACCAAGTAAACTCCTGAAACAGATATTCTGACTTAGGTTCATCTGAAATTAATCCAGTTTGTGCAGTTTCCCCGTAACGCAAACCAAAGCACAGTGAGTGGGGATGGGATGGCTGCAAGATTCCCTTCCAAGGTGCATGCCAGAACTAAGATGCGAGCATACATGGACCCAAGGGTAACAATAAAGAGTTCACTGACGTAAAGATATAATTCAGCATGTATGAACTGTATGCAGGATGCCACAACCTGGTTAAAGCCAATATTGGTACTTTGGGTATATATAACCATGATACCATTTATCTTCCTTCTGCTTTTTGAGTACTAAATCTGCTATTTCCTTACACAAAATAGATCTGTTAAGAAAACAGTGTCTTCTGTGAGGACAACCTAGCAGACATCTCCAACCGTATGGGCTACAGGATAGGCTAGACTGCCCCGGCGTAATTCGGACAACTATCAAACCACATGTTCCACGTTGCGTTTCATTTACTCATGGGTAACGCCACAAGACCTTGCAGGATCTCACATCTCGAGACAGCATGAGGGGAACTGTTCAAAAAGCATTTCGTAGATGGCTGTCTTTCTTAAGACTTGCTTGTCCCACTAATGATTTTGGTTTTTGAACAGAAGTCTAACTGAGAAAGGACAACTGAAATGAAACTTGTTACAAAACACTGAGCACATCACCACCAGAATATGGTTTACAAGTAAGATCCCTTGCTCTTTTATTCATACCCATGCTGCTCCCCAGACTCTGTACTGAGGCATCAATTTTGGTTATACACAATCTAAGGTTGTTATAAGGTGGGCTTTGTGCCTAGCAAAAAAAAAAAAAAAAATGATCTTTAACAAAACAGAATTTCTACTTTACTGGACAAATATACCAAAAGAAATCGTGGCATCTTGGTGGGTTGCTAAGCAACCAAGAGCTCCAGTGTCACTTGTTTGTGATCAATTCAAGTCATTCATCAGGCTCTGAAGCACCAGCTCAGGAATCCCAACAAATCTGCGCCTTGGGAAAGCCACGGGGACTTCCTGCCGCACAGTAACACTTTCTTTCTTCCAAGATAAACTTTGTAGATGTTCTTTTGATCTGTGTGATACGTTAATTCATTATTCTTAACATACTGCTAATGGGAAAAGCTATAATTAACTAACTGCAGCATTGTAATGCATGCAAGATAAACTGAACTAATTAGTAGTGTTTAAAGTAGTCCCTGTCCTCTCCCACTGGGGAAAGGAGCAGATCCTTCCTTATCACAGAAGCAACTGTCCACAACATCGTTTTATGTAATGTATAGCTATCTTTTTTTTTTTCATTTTTCCTTCCAAACATAAGTGATAAAGTATATTTTTATTGGCAAACAAGATGGCTACAATCCTAGCCACTTGAGGTACACATAAATGTTGTGAATAACGTAATCTTTCATTTAAATGAAGGCTTATCTGCTGGGTTTCTTGGGATAAAGAAGTGAACTGTTATATTTTCATTCATTAAGTTTAATTACTGAAGTAACACATACTAAATGTCCATAATAATTATATTCACTCACACTGTGAGTTAAATGTAATCAAAGTGTATATAGCTGAAGTACAGTCTCTGTATTTCAGCTCCATATTCAGAGTTAATTTTACTCCTATTTTACTAAAAATCAATAATAAGTTGCAAGCGTTTAGAGAACAAACTGGTTTAAAAGCTGTGTGTTTCATATGACAAAACTTCTACAACTCTTGGATTGCAGACAGGTTTGGTTTTTTTTTTTTTTTTACTAAAGGTATTTAATGATACTTTTACGTATATTGTGCAATATTCCTGAAGGAACTCCATTACCTCCTGCAAACCTTGGTATCTTATCTTCTGCATCTTATTTTAATGTAACATAGTCTGGTCTAGTAGTTCTTCTGTAAGCCAAACTCCACTGACAGCAGATGCTCAGCCTAAGTAAACACCAGCGAAACTGGCCTGTTAGCCAGAATTTTCTAATTTTTTAATAACCCATTAGGAGAGGTGGGGTTTGGGGTGCAGTTTTGTGGTTTGGGTTTTTGTTTTGTTTTGTTTTTTGAAAGACAAAGAAAATTCATTATTTTTAAGCAACAGAGAAGTGTTAACACGTAGTCGTGCACTCCAATACTTCACATCAGTAAAAGCCAAGCAGAGGATCACGGGAAGCAATGAGCAAAGGATCATGTGCACAGCTCCAACAAGGCAATGTCACACGTGTGTTCACAAATGGGCAAAAATTACATATTCGTTTTAAGGTGTAGGTTTTTCTCCATCTCCTTTCCTCAGACCTGTAACTAAACTCACAAGGCAATGTCACACGTGTGTTCACAAATAGGCAAAAATTACATATTCGTTTTAAGGTGCAGGTTTTTCTCCATCTCCTTTCCTCAGATCTGTAACTAAACTCGTAATATTTATTATTTATTGTTTATGGAATGGTATTTGGGAGAGCTATATATCACTTATTTAACTCAGTCACATCCAATGGACCCTTGACAATCAAACACAAATACCACCTGTCAAGTCTCTGGTGAAATTTTCCAAAACATGTTTCAAGCAGAACTATTCCTTGGTAGTGCTGAGAACTAATTTACTTGCTTTATATCTGTTGTGTTATGGTTGAATACCTGTATGTTATCCAACATATCATAGCTTAGTTCCTTTCTACCCAAAAATAAGAAGCAAAGTAACATTAGTCATAGAAGTGATAGACGAAAAGTCTATTTACATTTACTATGTCCAACTATTAGAAAACAGACTCTCCTTGCATTATAAAAACTTAAACCTAGCTGAGACCACTGGTGCTCAGATCATGCAACACAAATTAATAACACACAGCACACGACACTGAGGTTTAAGGATTCTTACAGCTCTCCTGGAGTGCACACAATCACATCACTTCCCCAGAAAAAAAAAAACTGGGCACATTTGTAATTATTTAGGTATTGCAGGAAAAAAAAGATAAAATACTCTCCAAAATCATTAGAAAGGAAAGAAGAAACAAGTGTTTGCCACAGATGCATGACACCCGGGCTTGCAAACTTGAACCCACCTAAACCCACATGAGACTGAGCGCGCCATCCCCCAGCCAAGACCACCGCGACCGTTCCTTTGCCTCCCC
>NW_009226455.1:448-4895 GCF_000690835.1 Fulmarus glacialis | reverse complement strand
GCGCTCCGGGTCGCTCGCGCTCCCTGAGGACTGCTCTTGTATCTGAGGGGGTTTGTCTGCTGTCCCTCCTGTCCCCGCCCACGCTGAGTCAGAGCTGCCGCTCGTCAGGAGCTCACTCATCCGGCTCAGGGGAGGGGGGGGGCTGGGGCTGAGTGAGGAATCTCGCTCCCTGCGCTTTTGCCTTCGCGGGTTTTGCCGCGGTTTTGCTGCTTTGTGTCTCTGTGTGTGTGAATTGATAGTAAGCATAATCTGTGATTAAGTTACTGTCGTGATTGTAGTAGACTCTACTAACTTACTTTGTATGTGTTAAATTAGTCAATGGTTAATTGCTACTAAAGTCTTGTGATCCATCTTAAACTGTGAATGAACCTTAGACTGCTGCTAAACATGTATAATCCCTTAGATATAAACCATTCACCAAGTCTGGGACTGGGACTGGATCCAGCCACACCTAAGCTCCATCAGGAGTTTAGAAAGCAAGGAGGTCTTCTCTGAACCTCGTGACTCAACAGTAGGTATCCCTTACCCTTTTCCCATCCTTGGTCTCTGTATAAATCATTCTAGCTCAATACTAACTCATTTTTCCTTTGTATGCGTCATCCATGTAGTAAGTGATAGAGTGAACCTTGCCATCGAAGTCTGTGAAGTCAGGCTTTTACAAATTTCTATTAAAATCACTTTCTGCTAATACCTTTGACAGTGATTCTTTAAGTGGCCTTTAAACCACTCATTCGCGACACTTCCCCAAATCAGAACCAGATGGCTGAATCTTCAGGCTATTATCTGTACACCCACTGCTATAATCAGAGATATTACTCCGAAGATACACATTCGTCAGATTAGCTGGACTCATATCCAGCATTTTTAGGGTGAAAATAGCAAAAGAAAAGATTAGGTTTTATTCAAAAGTTGGTAACGAAGTTAGTAAGAAAAATGCAATAATAAAATATAGGTCTACATGGATGCTTAACAGCATCAATCATTCCCACCTTCCCAGGAGCCTCTCTCCTATCTCCAAGTCATGCTGATGTGAAGAAAAGATTTCCCCAGTGGATCTGGGGAAATAAGCAACAATGTTTTGATTGAAGCTCCCAATCAGGGCAACTCTCATTACAGTCATACAAGGTATATCTAGAGGCCCTTTGATTTCTTTCCAATGCAAATGAACTATTTCAGCGTTTGTAAAGGAACCAGCAGGACTTTTCCTCTCACCAACAACTTTTGGGACATTGCTGTATCACTGCTTTAACTGATTTCTAGAATTTGAGAGAGCAGAAATTATAAGCTGCTACGTTTCTTTGGATTTGTATTTTCCCTGATGACAGTTTCTGGGTGGATGCTGATATTCCATTTAATCTTATTTTCTCTTCAAAATGTCTGCCAGGGCCTTGAGTGCAACAACAGGCTCTGCAGCTTCCTTTCCCACACGGATTTAGCTGCTGGTGCTCAAAGCTAGCTATGATATGACACACTTGTGTAAATTTGGATCGGATTTCTGTGAAGAGAGAAATGTGTGAGAAAGTGCTATGAGAAGCTTTGTATGGATCGTGTCGTCCCCCTCCCCTAGGGGACACCTTGAGTGATGATCCTGACCTGCTGACTTAACTACCTGTTTTGACCTCAGACCTCATTGCTGTGGTCTTGTCTGGCAACCAGGGAGCTGTTGGCTGACCCTGGTTGCCAGCACCAGACCTGCCCTGCTCTTTTTTTCAAGTGCTGTGGGTCTGTGTCGCTGTTGCTGAGGGCACTGCCCTGCTTGCCTTGCTGTCACTCTTGGCTCCCGGTTCCACATCCCTTCTGCAGCAGCCCACTCCTGCTGCTACTTGGCAATGTCAACTGAACTGAAAGTATAAATATTTCTTCATCACAATAATGTGACTATTGTGAAAATCCTCATCACCTTTGGACAAAATGCCAAATCTCTTACTAATTCAGATAATATACTGTAGATGGTTTAAAAAAAAAATAATTGGTATTCTGTTATTGACCCTAACAGCCAATCCTGGTATATTTGTAGAACTGGGTGGGTTGGGTTTTTTTGTGTTTTTTTTTTTTTTTGGGGGGGGGGAATTTTGTGTGTGTGTTTTTTGCTTTTGTTTTGTGTTGGGTTTTTTTGTTGGGTTTTTTTTGTGTGTGTGTGTGTGTGTTGTGCTTTTTATGTTGTGTTGTTTAACACCAAGACTTCAAACTGATGGTTGAAAAAAAGAAATAAACAAACAAGAATGGAACTTCTAAATCCTGCTCAGTGAAACTGTGGACGACACTAAATATAGTCAAGAAGCCAGTTTTAGTTCTGGAGCAGACTTCAGCTACTGTGGAATTACTTCATTAAAGCCACCCCACTAAAGCCATTCCACTCACTCAAGTAGATTTGCTCAGGTAGAAAATTTAACCGATGGTAGAACTGATAGCACTTTTTATTCTTAGCAATATGACTAAAAGAAAACGCTTTAAACATGAGTCGTATTACTGGGTTCGCTCAGAAGTCATATACAATCAGAGCAATGGTCTTTAGAACAAGAAAATAAATTGAAATATGATTTTAACAATAAGTATTATAGTAATTGTATCTGAGTGAGTAGAGAGAAAAATATACTTAAAGGGCTGTCATAGTTTAATCACTTGTTAATCCTCTTTGACTGTACCCACACTATCTAATTTTATTCTCATTTATGAAAATATTTTGATGGCGTGAATCTCAGTAGAAAATTAATTTCATGTCCTCAGATTTATTTTATAATGCAACAAAATATTTCTGTGACAAAATTAATTTCATTTTAAGGAGGTTCAGTGACAGTTTTTGAAGGTTATATTACCCTATGAAGAAGCAGAGAAAAATAGAACAAGTCTTATATGATGAATCAGATATATCAGAAACTTGTTACGGTCAGTTTGTTAGGTCTAGCCAAAAGACTCAAGGTTCTTAACAGAAAACAAACACAAAGTTGTGTGTCTGACAACACCTTTAGATCTAGATTAGCAATGTAAAAATATTTATTTATACTCTCAAAAAATTAAAGAACATAAACCAAATGACAAACACCCAAAGAAATTATTTTATATTGTGAGCTTCAAAGACTGCAATTTGTTCATTTAAAAGTTTAAGTAATTTTCAAACGTAAAACAATTTGCAAAAATCACGATCTCTTTATGGACAATTAGTGAATTATAAGAGCTAAACTTGGAAAATCAATTATCCACGGTGTACTGATGTCCCTATTGATCTCTTCTTGCAAATCCTGGACCATATCTGGTGTCAGAAAAACAGATGTTTATTAGCGGGAGGCCAAATCCTGCAGCCTGACAGAGTTAAAACTGCTGCAGCTCTATGTGCAGAGGACCAACCAGTAGCAAGGCTGAGCACGTATTCCCAGTATGCATGCACACACCATACACAAGTATTCAGTGCATATATATGTATATACACCAGCCACACCGGTCAACACAGACAGACACACATCTTTCACACAAACACAAACAGCACCAATGGCCTCATCCTGATCCTATCTCTGGCTGAACTCGATGAAGGTCTGTTAGTGGGAAACGTATATATCAATATGTATGCATATATTTTTGTATATATATAAACATATAAATGCACACCCACATGTACATATGCATATGTACGATGTGGAACCCTCCAGCAGTTGGGCTCAGACACCCAGCTGAACCAGTATCTACTCATTTTATCCTAGTCTCCCCAGTTGCTGGCACCTGCACATACGAACCCCAAGGGCCAGAGGCTCAGCCAACAGATACACACATGCACAGTGGATCTCCCAGTATCTGGCCTTGGGTATGCAGCCCATCCAGGAGCCCGCCCAGGATCCTTGCTCTTCCCAGGTATTTCACATCTAGAGACCCATACACGCGTACATGCACACACACATGCAAGCAGATCTCTCAACTGACCCCAAGACCCCATAGTCTCTCCAGCAGCTGGCCGGGACTCCCTTCATCCCTCCGATAACCAGCCTCTCCTATGGTCCCGGCCTTAGAAAAAAACATACTTCCCTTGGCTCCCAGGCCATCTCATCCACTTGCTGGTTAGTCCAGCTTGATCTTCGCTGGTGTCCACACTCTTGCTTGCACACCTGCACTCACTCCTGGTGCTGGCACCACCAACACACAGGCCTCTCACCACTGGTGTGACTCCAGTCACTGGCACTCAGACCACCATATATACATGTGCACACAGAAGAGAGAGATCTTTGACCTGGAAAATAATTAGATATGGAATATGATAAGACAATGGGACAGACTGTGCTGATCAGGTGTGGGGTGTGGCCAGACAAATGCACTGACCAGCAACCTGCTTACATACAGCCACCCCCTTTTATACCCTTAGTCTTCTGTTTTCCCATGTTTGTTCTTCCCCTGGAAAGAAACCACCTGGACCCCTCCCTTTCCCTTCTGTTTTTTTCCATCCTCTAAACATCCCATAATA
>NW_009226455.1:0-283 GCF_000690835.1 Fulmarus glacialis | reverse complement strand
TTATTGTGTGTGGGGGGTCGCTACCCAACTGCACTGACCATCAACCTGCTTACATACAGCCACCCCCTTTTATACCCTTAGTCCTCTGTTTTCCCATGTTTGTTCTTCCCCAAACCACCTGGACCCCTCCCTTTCCCTTCTGTTTTTTTCCATCCTCTAAACATCCCATAATAAGTCTTGTGCAATCCCCAGATGTTCTTCGCCTACATGCCATAACGTGTCCCGAATCTCCTAGGTAGTGACTCCCCCTCATTCTGTAAAATCATAGAATCATAGAATCATA
>NW_009226454.1:5896-42367 GCF_000690835.1 Fulmarus glacialis | reverse complement strand
GGTGTGCTCCCGCCGGGGCACCGCTGTCTCCTCGGTGTCCCCGCAGACACCGCTGTCTCCTCGGTGTCCCCGCAGCCCCACACAGGCACTGCTGTGTCCTCAGTGTCCCCACAGACGCCATTGTGACTTCGGTGCCCCCACAGCTACACACAGATATCACTGTGCCCGTGGTGTCCCCACAGACACCGCTACCTCTCAGTGTCCCCACAGCCCCACACCGGCACCGCTGTGTCCCCACAGCCGTGTGGGCCACACAGATCTCTGCAGACTTGAGGGTCTCGGCAAGTTTGCTCTCTCTGCCAAGCGGCTCTTCTTGCACCTCGATACAGCTAAAAATCTTAATTGAAAAGCAATACTGCTAATAAATATTTCACCCGAGTCACTAATTATTACACGTGTAATGATATCGTGGTGTTCTGCTTTGAAGATTACCTGGAGCGAGCCAAGGACTTCAGGAGCAGCTCTGAGGGATGAATGAGTGAAGACATCATGTGTATTCAATATTTTAATTTTCGGTGATTTTCAGATCTGATTGAGTCTTCATTTGCGCGTACGTGTGTATTTGTGGTGGGTGGGTGTTTTCAAGGTTTGTTTTTTTCTGCTCAATTAGCAGTGCTTCTTTTGTAAATGTCAAAATACCTGTCACCTGTTATACATGTTAATCAATGTTTGTTTCACTTTTGGGGAGAATAGGTAAACAACGATTCCTGGTGATGGGGCTGTGAGATTAGCTCACAGGAGGGGAGACGGGTGCTGCTTCAGACCACGTGTTTCGGGATTTTCACATCAGCTGGCCTTTCTGAGCTCCTTCCCTACTTTTAATTAAATCTCAGCATAGCAAATGAGTCTGGAAAAACTTCAGGGCCCTGCATTTCCGAAAGCCACGAGAAGCAGCTGAAAAATTGGTGCAGAGGGGGAAAAATGGACCCCACTGGGTGCGGATGGGCTTCTACAAGTGCTAGGTGCTGACACGCACCGACACACCAGGCAGACACAGCTCCAGCCCTGTTTCACCTTCAGACCAGGGAGGAATAACTTTCCCCGTTCTCGTTTGCATCACTCTGCAACTCTTGGCTGCATTTTCTGCGAGAGCACAGTCAGCAAGTCAAATAAACACTGCACATCAGACTGGAGATGTCTAAAGCTGGAAAAGCTGCACAGCTTACTTGCCTGGGCAGAGCCAGAGACCACCTCCAGAAACGGTCCTTTATTGCCCAGTTTCTCAGGAGCTGCTGCCAGGACTGTCGATCCAGCCCACGGGCTGACAAAAGCCAGCACAAGCCACCCCAGCATTGTACCGGGACAACCCGCAGCCCGGCTGGCATTTGAGGATAAACAGCGTGAACTGAGCACACGGTGCTGGCACTGGCGGGCAGTTTACTGTGCGAGCGGCAGCGCTGGCTGCAGGGCAGGATGGCAAGGATGGCTGGCAGTGCGGGGCATTTTCCTACATCTGCATCTTCCCATCAGTCTGGCAAAGAAAGGACACACAGTGTGGTGTTGGGATACAGAGGCTGGTACAAGCTGAGGTTAGGAAAAGGTTTTTCAGCCCCTCTCAGCCTTCCTTAGTATCATTTCACATCATGCCTCCCTATTCATCTCCCCAAACAAATAAATAAAAGTGCCATGATATCATTGCTGTGGTGCACCTACCCCTCCTCGCCCAAGGGACATGTCATGTAGTTGTGCTGCCAGTCCCTTGCGATGAGGACAGGTCGTACAGCACCTCCTAGTGCCATTTTGCCTGGCACATGGACCCTAACATGACTAACGCAAGGATGACTACCACAGGGGTGATGGGAACATCTCAAAGATCTGTTCCTCAGCAAAGTTCTCTTATTTATAATGATATTATCTATAGGTAATCCCACAACAGAGGAGAAGCCTTTGTCTTTGGGGTTTTCAAGAAAGAAATGCTGTTTATGGTACTGGAGAATGGAGAAATTTCTTTCTGCGACATGAGGCTGCAGGTGCTCTCCCTCATAGTTGAGGAGGTAGATGTTCGAAAGCTGCAGCTCTCTGTCTTCCCTGTCCCAGACATGACAGCCACGAAACTCTTTAAGATGATCAGAGGAAAATTGGACCATTTTTTATGAAAGGTTTTCTTTCAGTGGTGATTGCTCTGAACTGTTTAGGTAACTCTGCAGAGGTGGATTCGTTAGAGGAAAGCAGCTGGGGATGACGGAAGCAACTTTTGCTGGTAGGAACATCACAGACATTGCGTATCTATCTATAGACACAGATTGACTTTTCTGACAGATTGTCAGAAAAGATTTCTTAAATTGATTGATGCAAAATAGACACATACAACCACCCAAAAAATGTGTTCTTCTTTAGGAGCTTTCAGAATTATATTTATCCTTTAGTGGGTTTGATTTTGCTCACTGGAGAACTTTGAAATTGGATATGCTTGAAAGGGCCTGACTAGACATCCAGGCATGGATTAGTCAAGGTTCATCTGGAAGTGCTACTGGTCCGGAGAAGCAGGGACACATCGCCCTCAGAGTGTTCAACACTTTCTCTTTCCTTAATTCACACAGCCGTGTTTTCCCAGTGGTTATGTCTGAATGTACAGTTACAACACTAATGCTTTTTCCTGAGTAAAGGAAGGAACAAGGTCAAAAAGCCTCAGGCCTCTTGCCTTCTGTTTCCAAATGCCATTTTTGCCCAGAGAGGTGTATCCAGCTCCCTCTAAAACATCTCCCACTTAGAGTTGTTTGCATCCTACTGCAAAGCAGCACTATCACAGCATCTCCAGCTGCAGGAAAGATCCCCTCTCACAACACCAAGAAGAGCAGGATTTTCAATAGCTTTCAACGTTAGCCTCCCTGCACCCGTCTTTGTGGCACTTTTTGCAGGAGCCGAGGGCTTCCGTGGTGTTGAAACATCCCAAGGAATATTGCCTGTTAGAAACATGAACGGCATGTGAACCCTGAATTTTGCATCTAGAAAGATGATCTGAAACATGGCTGGGTGAGCCAGCAAAGCAGCCGCGCAACAGGCACAACTGTCCGGCATCATGCAGGAAGGGAAGCAGCGCGAGTGGAGCGATCATGAAAATTACGTGTGCGTAACTTCCAGTGGTAATATTTCATGGTGGGTAATTGTGTAATTACCCATTATGAGTGGGTAAATGTAGACAAATGAGAGCATTAGCTAAGTAATTTTTTATATTATGTTGGTGTATATTACTGTTTGCTCAGGATACTAAAACAGAGGCTGTTTGGGTTAAAAGGATGCGTAAGTTGGGCAGTTCGTTTTCAAGATGCAATATAGCTGGAAAATCCATGGTCCTTTCTAGCTTATCACTTCGGTGCAGGCTCCAGGAGGTTTCAAAAAATCTGCCCCTACCTATTTGTTCCCAGCATCGCAAATGAATTGTTCCTTCTAAAACACTTTCCAGAATAATTACCTAATGAGATCCAAAGTGCCTGCATTGCCAGCTCTCTTGCGGGTTCCAGTAAGAGGCAATGCACGCCATGCGGGAATACTCGACCTCCGTGCCTGCTCGTGTTTACAGGACAAACAAGGAGCAGCAAATACGCACCCGTCAGGCAGCGCCTGCGCCATACCTGCGGACGGCGTAACGCTTCTCACCTCTCCTGGCTGGAGCCACTGCAGCTGCGTAAAGGAGATCTCAGGTGGCCTCAGATATTGGAAGCAGCGTCGGTTGAAGAATATTAGAAGTATTTTTTAAAAGTCTCAAATTTGTTTCCATTTTGTACGGTGTCATAGGGAAGAACCTGCTGATATTAGAAAAAATCACTGCTGTAGCAGTCGTATCCCTCTCCATTTATTCCCATTAGACGGGGGAAATCAGTGTAGATAATGATTTGTGGAAATGACTGTAAAGAAAAGGAGAGCTGAAGCAGAGGCTTTGGGAAGAGAGTGCTTGTGTTCGTGGCACCGGGTGCTGCGGCGCTGCCTTTGAAAGCAGGCTGGCAGGACCCAATGGTTTGGAAGAAACCCTCAGAAAGAGTAAACTCTGTTTAAAGCAGCCATTTGGGAGAGCTTAACTGAATAGCTCCCACAGGGAGGCTCACATTTGCATGGAAAACAAACAAACCCGTGCTCTTTTTATTAATCCTGGTTAAAGGCCTAAACCAGAATATTTATGAAAGCTGGAAGCAATTAGTGCCCCTGTAAAATCTATGTACACCGATGGCAGCGAGTCGCGCGGACGGTCTAGAAGGGAAAAGAGAGAGTAAAGCACATGTCTTGTGCTGTTTAGCCTCCCCTGAGGTCCCTTGTGGCCACAGAAAATCGCTTGCGCTGAACATGAGGTGCAGGAAAGCGAGGTGAGCGTGCAGGCTGCCGGTGCTGGGGCACTCACTGCTTCTCCCCGCCGGTCACCTGCTGCACCCACTAGCTCCTGTCCCTAGCCCAGCTCGGGTGGTGCTGGTTAAACAAGCCAGGGATGATTTGCCTTATACCTGCAGTATGCTGGGATCTGAAAATGCTGAAGGGGTGTGCAGGGGCCTCAGCTGGGATTCACCCTCGCTTTGAGACCGACTGCAGAGCAGCTCCTGATTTCAGGTGATGTAGCGGTGGGCACGGTGCCGCCCAGCTCAGCCACCCAGGAGTCACACATTGCCTGCTGGCTGCTGCTCTCGGCACGTATAGGAGTCCAAATTTGTGATCGTTTGTTCTTCTGGCTGTTACTCATTGCAACCCCGGCCCTTTGGCAATGTGCCGTCAAAACGTGAAATAAGTATTTGCTCAGCTGTACCTCTCATTTTGGAAAAGCAATTTTGCAATACAAGTCTGAATTTTGTATGGTAGCAGGCGACAAGGGAAGGAAAAAAAAAGACAAAGTAAGTGGCAAGGAGTGTACTTAAAAATATCTTCCAGTTCATAAAAATGAGAAATTTCAGCAGCAGCTGAAAGAGGAAGCAGAGGAGTTGCTGAAGGGCAGCCCGGCTTAGGCTGTGCAACAAGTAGTGCCGAGTAAATGGTACCTTCTCCGGAGGACTCGCTGTGATGTCCTTGGACACCTGCTGCGAGGGGCTGGACAGTTTGCACCTTGCAGCTGGGCAGATTAAAGAACAGCAGTTACGACGCTGGATAACGGGACTGGGTGAGTGGGCAGGTTTGAGCAACACATCCTTCCTTTTAGGCATGAATAGAGTCCGGCTGCAGAGTGCCACTGTGAAACGCTGCCGCTTGGTAATAACACTAATTTACAGAGGGGAAATAGAAATCCTGGTGTGTCCTAGGCTCCATTTGTTTCACTGTCTCCTAAAATAGCACAGAAAACAATCCTTGTTTCTTGGTAACAGCGTTATATGGATTGCTGTGTCTTCCAAACAGAATGGCTTAATGCACGCTCAGCTAATATTTACATTGGGATCCTGGCTGCATCAGGGCTGTGCCAGGAGCAAAGCAGGGGCCAGTGAGGGCTGCTGGCATTGCTTAACCCCTCAGCATCAGGGAAGTGTGGCATGGGGAAGGGAGGCACCGCAGGAGGCCCAGGTGCTGCAGCTGCGGATGGTGCAAGAGCCGGGGTGCCACTGCTGCAGCTCGGCATTTCTCTTACCGGTGCTGTAGCATTTGCTCAGCCTCCTCCCTGCCCTGCACACAGAGTATTTACAGCACAGGGCTCCCTGAATCACAACCTGGGCAAGAAAGTTTCCTCTCTTCAGCCAACTGCCATCTCAGAGGGCAGCTTCCAGTCGCTTGAGGGTCTCCTCTATGGTGGGACCGGTTACCTGTGTCCTGCTCGGCGGCAGCTGCCCGCTGGGGACTGGCAGAGCTCACCTGCCAGGAGAGATGGAGTGCCCCGTGCTGCCCGTGCGGCCGGGAAACTGGGGCTTGCAATGAGGTCTCCTCCTAATCTATTTCTGGGTAGTGTGTTTGAAGACGCTTTGGGAAAGCATGTCAGTCCCTCGAAAAAGTCTGTTGAGCCATCATTTTCCCTTACCTTTCCCCGCCTTGCAGGTGCCGGGTGCTACTCTCCAGACCTGATTAGCATCTGCAGGGAAATGAGAGCTCTCACAGCAGCCAGCCTCTAGAGTCAGAAATAGCCGTGAGTGCTGAGGTAGGAGTGGTTATTCCACCCTGTAACTGGACTTAGACACGCCGCAGCTGCTGCTGTGTGTGGAGTGCTGGTGGCTGGGTTCGAAGCAGCCCTGGCCTCCGGAGGCAATACTGCTGCTCCCCAGCCCTCCACCTCCTGCGATCCTTCTTCAGGAAGGAGGTAGCCAGCACATCAGCTTTGGTCCCTCCTGTGCCTTGAGGCTGATGCTGGTGATGATCCTCCTCCTGTGTTTCTCCCAGGTGCCTGCTACTGCTCCAAGGCGCTGGGAGAGCAAACGCTGCAGGGAGAGAAGGGGTGATGCACGATGAGAGGCACATCAGGGCAGGGGCAAAGGAGGAGAGGTTGAACTGCTGTCTTTGATAACACAGGGCAGAAGGTGGGGACATTTAACCACAGCATGGTGGGAAATACGCTGCATGCCCTGGGGTCCCTGCCCCGCTGCTCTCCTCCGCTGGGCTTAGGCAGAGCCCGCTCGCCATCAGGGATGTGTGTGGCCCTGGCGCTGGCTCCCGTCTTTGCAGCCTCTTCCTGGAGTTTATTACACCAGGTGTTAAAATAAATAACACCGAATTAGCCTGACCCAGCAGGCCCTGAAAGAGGGCAGACTCGATGTCTGCGGCTACTCAGCAAAATCCACAAGCGAGCTGTTTATCTTGGCTTTGTGACCAGACTGGCAGCATCACATCCGTGTCAGGTTCAGCACCGAAATCCTTTTCCAAACACTACCGAGAGGATTGTAGCAATATTTTGCTGCCCAATCAGCACTGGCTCGCAGCTTTCGAGGCGTCTATAATTAATTGCAGATAGGAGGACCACGGGAGATTTATTAAATGCACCCTACTCTGCTAGCTCAGAGCCTGGAAATAATTGCAGCTGATCTATTCCAGCATGCACAGGGCTCCTGCAAAACCTGGGCTGGATTGCTGCTGCCATTCAGTGCCTGATTGCCATCCCTGGGGTCACTGCAAGTCCAGGTGCATCTATTTACTTGTTTTTAAGTTTCTTGTGATAGTTTTTCAACTGGTCCTCACATTTCAGGAAAGCACCGGGAGAAGTTAGCAATCGATTTGTAGCAGTTATGCTCTGGCTGAGCGATTGGTTCTCTGAACGTACAGTACTCCCACTGCTAAGGAAATAACTCCTAATTTCTACTAGGCTTTGAAGTGTCTTCGTTCTGGAAGGGCTGATTTTTCTGGTCTTCAACAGATCACTAAAAACTTCCAGCTAGTGTTTTTTTCACGGTAATTATGAGCCCTTGAATTTCCCTTTGCATGAGCCACTTCCTCAGGTTTACAGAAGTGACTAGATGGGATTCCTCTGAGGACATGCATCTCACTTTTTATTAAACAACCCAATCATAATGAATGCCTCAGAGTCACCATTTTAAAATAAACACATTATCCGTACTGCAAAATCTATGTGAATTAATATGTAATATCAGTAAGTAGGACGCTTGAGCAGTATTTTAGGCACAGAATAAATATTTAATGATTTCTGTTCCAAATTTAGTGTGAAAGTGATTTAAATGCACAGCATGCTCCCTGCTTACATATCAACAATTTGACACAAATACCAGCCGGCTGCTTGTGCGCTTCCCGGCGATACCGCTCGGGTGCTGCGCAGCGTCCTCGCCGGTGGCACGGCCATGGCTCGCAGCACTGAAATTTCTCTGCTATTAATTCAGCAAAGGACTGGCTCTTACTCGGCAAGCAGACTTGATGCTGCTCATAAGGACTTTGCTGTTGCCATCAGACAGGGTGCAAATAACATCCAGCTCGTTGAGTGTCCCATCCAGGAGCTTGGCCATGGTTGGCAAGAGCAAAAGAGTTTGCAGAGGTAGGGGGTGGGGGATTTACTTGAACTGAAAGCTCGCACACCTAGGAAGGGGCTGTTTCTCCTATGGTTATTTTGGAAAGGATGGTGAGCATCTTGACACCCGTTGGGAGGAGAGCTCTTGGGTCCCCTCCTGAGCTGTCCAGGAATTGCTGGATTTGGTTGATTTTTTCCAAAGGAATTCCTCTTTGACCACTCCAAATGATCATTTTTTAGTTATTCGCGTGGGCAACACCACAGCCAGGCTCCCTTTGAGGGGAGCAGATCCCTTGGGAAAGTTTTAGGCTGCCACCAATTCAAAGAGTTTGAAAGCTGCTTTAACGAATTACTTGCCAAGTTTGATGAAAAAAGGAAGACTTCAGCTGGACCAAACAAAAAAAAGGAAACTCAGCTTCATGCCTTTCACTTTGAATCACCTACGTATTTCAATGTCTCAGCTACGAGCACATTTTTATGGACGAGTTAGAAACGCAGCACCAGGGCATTACAATGTAAATCTGCAGAAGCCTGTGGCTGTGGTTTCACTGGTGGGGGCTGCTGCGTTCAGGGGACCTGGGGCGACTTTGGAAAGTCAGTGAAGAGCAATGCTTGACTTTTTCCTCTCCATTTGCTACAGGCAGCCAGCTCTGACGAGGGGCTGCCACGGGGGCCCGGCTGGTGCCCACAGGCACAGCCCTGCTGCCACCTCACCCTTCCCACTCTAGGCTCTGCCTTCCTGGGCAAGGCAAACGAGAAAGCTCTGTCTTATAAAATACCTCTTTGCAACCACCGGCCCTGAATCAGGGATGTGCTCACCCAAATGAGATGCAACTGATCCAGGCTTATGGAGAAATACAGCCCAAATACAGCCCTGGTAAAATTACAGACTGATAAAGCTCCTGAAGTTTGCACAGAGAAAGCGATTTTCCTGAGCAGCGAGAGGTCTGGGTCTGTACTGCCATGTGTGAGGCTGTGCTCACGTGGCACATTTTACAGGCTGGTAAAGCAACTGCTGGGTGAATTTGTCCCTTAAAAGCACAGTAAGGCAGGGAAATATGCTGCTTTACACCATGGAAACCTCCTCTAATAGTTTGATTACACTTTGATTCTCTAATTTACTGATGGGAAAGGTGCTGAGTTGCACAGATTTCAGCCTTCTAAGTAATCTGACATCTCTGTACATGACATCATACAGCAGCAGCAACAGAACAGGAAGGTTTGATGTAGGTTTTAAAAGCATCAGTTTGGATCTCTTCCAAGCGTTTGTGCAGCATTCGCATTTCCCATTACTCCCCAAGTATTTTTGTTGCAAGCAATATCTTTCAGGTTAGATGCAAATTTTTCTCCTTCACTAAGAAACTTGATCCTGGGATGATATCAAGCACAGTATATATATACATATGTATACACACAAGTGAATATTTCTACATGTAAGTGGCAGTTAAGAGGATAATAATAGCAGTAAAATTGCTATAGTACTGTCTCAGCCTATTACTTAAAAAGATTATGTTCTTTGTAATGATCCTAGGACACTACTAATTTTAAATAAATTATAAGAATGGTCAGATCACTTAATAAAAATAATTCTCATGTATCATGGTGTCTGTGATTCACAGGAGCATCTTCCTGCCTTGGTCTTGGGCAGTGCTCTGAGCTGAACACCATTTGCAGAGATATTACACAGAAACAGAAAAGATCCTGTTTAACAGCAAATCAAACTGCAACAGGTAATCAGCGTCACAGGACATAATTTTTCAGATTGCAGACTTGCAGAATTGCTTCTACCACCATCCTCAGCCAGGGCATGGCTCGTCCTACAGAAATAGCCTATTTCAGCAAGTGGTTTGCAGCAGCTGGTCTGTGATACCAGCAAAGCCCTGGTATCGAACAGGGACAGCCACTCCGGTCTCCCAGTGCTAATGCATCTCTCCCCATCTGGCGTCGCCTTGAGGGCTGCACATGTTTCGGGTACAAGGGCATCCCAGCTTGCAGCCACACGGGTGCTGGGTTTCCAGGACACCCACCAGCTCCCTGTCAGTCTTAGTGGGAGCTTCTCCACCTGGAGCCTCTTTGCCCTCTGTGTATCAATCAATCGCACATCTTTAGGACAAGTCCTAAACTTCAGCAGTTTTGCAGAGCCAGGCTTTGTCTCTCCGACAGGGAGATCAAGACAGAGCTTATTTCTTCTAAACAGCAGGTTTTGAAGAGCAGGGCTGAAACACTGTTTGAACACTCGTTTCTTTATTGGCCTCGCTGGCATCATCTCTGGCAAGCTGATTTACTGCAGCCGTTTTACTGTGTGCAAAGCAGAGGGACCAAGTCTGTATGACTCCTCGGCAGCTCTTCAGGCTGCATGGGTAGAAGAAAACAGCTCCGGTCAGCCCTATGCCGTTACGGTGAGACTGGGGGGTAAGGACGAACAAGGTAATGTGGTCCTCAGATGGGCTGGGAGCGAGGTGGAGAGACACCCAGCTGCACAGGGCAGGCTGGCTCTGTCAGAACCATCAGGACTGAATCTACTGGGTAGCTCAGCTCCTTCAGAGCCCCTCAGGTGTCACCCCACCAGGCTGTAGAGGGACCTGATGGAGGCTTGTGATCTTGGGCAATTGTGCCATACATGCCCCATGCTGTATGGCATGTCTGTGCACCATGCTGTACATGCACCACGCTTTATGTATACCATGCTGTATGTGCATTGTGCTGTCTGCACTGTGTTGTACATGCACGGTATTTTATGTACACTGAGCTATATATGCCCTGTGCTGCATGCTGCATATGCACTGTGTTGTGCCCGCACCGAGTTGTACGTGTACCGAGCTGTACGTGCACTGTGCTGCCCATGCCATGTCTGCTATGTGCATAGCAGCCCCTGCTCGGTGCCCAGCCAGCACGCCGAGGGCCAGCTAACCTCTGTGAGCATTTGTGGAAGCGGGGCTGGCAAAAACACAATGTGAAAACCACAAGCAACAGCTCGTGCTAATGAGGACCAGCCATAGGAGGGTTAGCACCACTACTGAGGGCAGGGCAGTGTTTTACCATGAGTATATGGAGGTGGAAATAACTACGAAGTCCAATAACTCTAGTGGTATTTGTGATGAGAATGAAAGTGACAATTTGCTTCCTGGACTCATCCAAATTTCCAAACACATCTTTGGATGGGAAAACAGACAAAATATTTCTCCCAAGGAGGCCAGCAACGGCAGAGGGGAGAAGCAAAGCAGCATTGCTTGCTGGATTTCAAACAGCTGGAAAAAGGCTAATATCAGCCAAATCCTGCAGCTCGAAGCACAGGGGGAGGAGGTAAGGAACTCTTCAGTGGGAATAACTGTAACTACAAAAAACTGCCGGCAGAGTCCCCAGTCACAGCAGGAGCCAGCCCTTGTGTCACCCGGGCAAGCTGTCCCTGAGCAGGCTTTGTGCTGTGCCTTTTCCCTGCAGGATCCGTGTTTGGTGCCGTCCTGTGAGTGCACGAATGTGTCCGTCACCGCAGACAGTAAGGACGAGCCCCAGAGGGCTGCTCCACCATTACACAGCGGGTACTGGGCTTGTACATGCTCCTGTGTGATCAGAAAAGCAGGGGCAGATAGGCAGGGATGCCTCCCTGCAGAGAGGGAGGAAGATGCCCAACCTTCCCTGCCCCGTGATGACTCTGCCCAACCTGAAATCAAAGGATACAATCGAATGTTTTTTGGCCACAAGTGATGAGAATGGATTTTGAAGGCTGACTGTAGCCTCCAAACCTGAATCTCACCCAATAATTCCTGACTGAACATGCCTGTCCTTCAGAAGTGCCTTAGTTCAGGATCCCCAGTCCCGACGCAAAGCCCTGCAATGCGGGGGAAGCTGGCATATCTACACAGCTTATTAAATATTGTCTTTCTTAAACATTTTGTGCCGTCTTTTCAGCTTTTTTGTCTGGGTTCGGCTCCCATTTTATTGTGCCATTTTCTGCTAGGTGACAGCATCATATACTCCCCCTGCATAGACTCGTGTAGGCTCTGGTCAAGTCACCTCTTAAGAGGCAATAAATTATACCGAAGTACCAAAGATGCTAAGCTCAGAATTGTTCATTGAATGCTTGCCTGGCTTCCTTGCACTGTTTTATGTAAAGCTCTACAGTACTGCAAATACACCTTTCTTTTATATAATATTTCCTCCATATGAGAAAGCATGTTTCTCTGTCTAAAAATATATAAACCAATATAGGTGTCATGTTTATTTCTAGCCTTCCTACTGTCCTTCATCTCTTAAAAATCTTACAGTTGTAGACAAGTGAGAGAAAGAAAGCTGTCACAAGGCCACTTTCCTTAATGTTTGCTGCCCTTTTTCCCTCTGAAATAGAAAGTGGATGACTAGGTAAATATTGCTGCAGTTTATCAAGCCCTCCGAGAGCGTATGTCACAGCATCCATAAGCGGGCTGCCTCTTGCTATCTAATTTCCCATGGTAATTCACAGCCGAGGAGCTGCTGCTCCGGGTCCCCTCGGCAGAGCATCGTCCCTGCAGCCGGGGAGGGCAGGGAGCGGCAGGCATCCCGGGGAGCCCTTCCCAACGTCACTGCCACACGGAGGCCGGTTTTTGACGAAGGGCTCCAAAACTTCACCATCCGCAGCATGTTCTGAGATTTACTGTTTCACATGCTCACGCTTTCGGGGTGATGCGCAGGGGATCGGTGCCCACTGGGATGTGCAGCCCGCGTGGGGAAATGGGGCAAGCGTTTCAATGCTGACGCTCTCCAGATGGCCGTGACAAAGATGGGAACCACCATTTCCCTCATGGGGAACTGCAATACATTCCCCATAGTGCTGATATTTACAGTCTTTGTTAGTTTATTTTCTTTCCAAAACATGTGTCTTCTTGTACTCTGCTCTGAGAGCTTCTCCCATTTCTGCTTTGCTCTGGTCAAACAGCACTGGGCCATTTTTCTTGTCATTTCTCTATTTTTGCATGCCTTTTTTAATATGTTTTCTTCTTGCCTGTAAATCCCCCCGAATGCAGCTGGCTGTGCCTCGCCTGGCCGTGCCTCACCAGCCGGCTCAGCTGCTCGGGACTGGGCGCAGGACGATGTTCGTAACGGCAAATTGGCACTCGACCAGTCGTGGAAACAGCTGAGACCACAAACATTTCTGAGACCCGCAGGGAAAAAAAAAAGCAATTGCTGCTGTTTGTGATTTACAGGTACCGTGGGGACCTTGGCAAGCCACTCCCTTCATACAGCCACATTCACCCCATCTGTAAGAGTAATCAAGGGACGCAGTAACCAGGGAATGAGCCAGCCTCTGAAAATGCAAATGCAACATATATTCTTCAAAGATCTGGCATTACTCTTCATTTTTTGCTTTTAAACATAAATCCAAGCACTTCTTTATATTAACGAAAAATTGCTTGATTGCAGCCCATTAGAGGTTTCATTAGTGTTCTTGGTGCAGAAAAGCTTTGGGTAATTAACTTACAAAAAACTGGTGCTAAAAACGGTATAAGATATAAGTTTAATAATGCTACGCAGATGATGAATCTTCCCTTAATGATATACTGAATTTGTCCAACATTTTTAAAGTGTTTTGAAACCTAATTTCATCTGACAAGGATGAATATGAGTAAACAAAACATGAAATTTAGCGAGCTGTTGCCAGTCATACAAACACCCCTGTGCTAGTAGCTTCGTGTCTTAGTCATTTCACTGGTTTCAACAGGTACTTGAGCTTTTTGATGGGTTGCGCAGACTCAGTGTCACACTGCCTGTGCAATGCTGGGGCAGGAGAGGACAGGACCACTGAAGCACTCACCTCTTCTTTCCCTTTAATTTCCACCTTATTCTATAACACCATGATATTTGAAGTTACGAATTTGAATATGTGGTGTGTCCTTAATATACTGCACTGCAAACTTTAAAATCTGGAGGTTTTGGATTTTGCAGCCAGTATGGAAGTCGAATCCGTAGGCTGTTTTGGGGCAATAAAGCAGAGCAGAAGAAATCCCCATGCTTCTCTGCTCCAGGTCTCCAGCCCATGTGCCCATGGTGGCAAAATTGCAGTGACACCGACCACGGCACAGGGACTGTTTCAGGGCAGGGAAGCGATGGAGGAAGCAGGATACTAAACTGCAGACAGGAGTCCGTAAAAGAAGAAAGAGTGGAAGGGCTGATGGGCCATGGCCATCCCGTTAGCTCTGCTGCAAGCACCCTCCGAGCCATCTATCAGCAAAACTGCTGGTTCCTTACACACAAGGACCATCTTTTGCAGAGTCCGCGGCACAACATAGCCCTTTCAGGCTATGGTCCATCTCCTTTTATGATAGATGTCTTAAATGTGTCTGATAGCACCTGCCTTAGCAGTCTTGGTTTGTCTCCTTAGCTATGAAAGGAGCCCATGCCACTAATGGAGATGGAGATGTTTATAATAATGTCTCCAATGTGAGGGGAGATGTATTGCATCCCAAAAGCCACTGCATTTCACTTGCTTCTGTGTCATGCTAAGACACTTTAGCTGGCAAAATATTTCTCCTAATCACAGAGCACATCCTGTATTGCATCCATAGCTTGAGATGCCTAGGGAGAAATATCAATGGAAAAAGCTTTGTCAAATCACAAGATAAGATCCATTTATGTTTGACTTCTCCAGTGAATCTTTACATTTCTGGACTGCAGCCATGCTGACATTTATTTCCGCAAGAAATCTTCAATAAAACAGAGTATCTGATATTAATGTGATTGACCTGCTGGCCTTGCTGAAGCTGCAGGGAAGTAAGTGTACATTTAATCAATTTTGCTATGTATGTAGAGGTCATCGTTGTGAATGGGCTCCTGGAGATGCTGTTCAGTTACTTCTTCTCTGTAGAGAAGATTTTAGATCCCGATATCATCTTGAGAATGCAAAATGTCCAACAAATATCTTCCTATAAGAGCCTGTTGGGAAGGACCTTGATGCTGCAGATGCACACAGTGCCATGTGCTTTGGAAATGTGGCTTCTTCCCTGCCCCCTGGGTACCGTGAGCATCCCTTCACCTGGCAACTGGTCACTGCAGAGAGCACACTCAACACTACCATCTTCAGAGCAAGCTATGGTTGGCCATATGAAAGGTTTTGTATTCCTGAGAAGCGTGATGCTTGGGAAATGCATGGACTGGCGTACAAGAAGAGGAAGATGCTAGCAAGGCTTTTCTTTAGTAGAATGCTTTTTTGTATTTAGCACTAAAGTAAACTTAATACAGACTCTGGGGATCTTTTTTTTTTTGCTTAAGTAAATATGTGACTTTCTATAATAATTTTAACGTGAGCAATCAGAGTTGATGTTTGTGAAGTAATTGTATTTTATCTAATATCAGCCTGATCTGATGGCTAACTATGGATGGATAAGGCCCACCATGATCCTGTGTTTGTTCATGTGGCACTACTTTCTATGTCATTTGAACTGCAAGTTCCTAGCACAGGGGCTATTTTTATATTTTGTATTTATGCAGAGCCTCACACAAGAGTATTACTAGAAAATAATTACAACCTAGTGACATAAATTAGTGGAGAACTACTTATTTGGCTCCTGTGTGGAACAAGCAGTTATCCAAGTGGGTAGCCATATCCTGGAAGACTAAAACTTCTCAGGAATATAACATGTTATTCTCCATTTATTCATACCCCAAAGTGCTATTTTTTAAGATTCAGACTGTGCAGTGTGAAGAAAATTGATGCAATTTATTTTAAACAATCTGAGCAAAATGCAAAGAAAGGCACCTCCATCAGAGAGGGTGTTGTCTTCATGGTTTGCTGGCCTTTGTCTTCTGCTGAAATCAGCAGCAGATTGCGTGACCAACTCACACGCTATCCAGACATGCTGAATTTTGCATTGGGAGCTCATTATTTGAGAAATGCACAGAAAACATGGAGTGCCTGTATTTGGGGAGGTGGTTAAAAAGGGGGTTCCCTCAAGGCTGGCACCGTATGTGGACTACAAGTCCCTGGAGTCTGACTGAGACACAAGAGGAGAGGTGGCATCCCAGAGGGGAAATGTTCAGGACAACAGATGCCAACCCTTGCAAACCCAGCCCCAGGTCTGTGATCCCACGTGGCCTGGGGAAGGCAGCAGCCCTGGGGCACCCATCTGAGCCCTGGATGGGCTGCCAGGTTTTCTTGCTCATCTCACTAATTTTTGGTAGAGCTACCATGGAGGTGAACACTCTTCCTGACCACCAAATTGTCACCTATGTCAAGAGGTTCCTGTCAACCTTTCTTCCTCTTTCAAAATCCTACCACTGAGAACATTGCATGGCTCTGACAGCAGCTGCTGGGCCAGACTCACATCCTTAAAAATGTCCATAGGATGACCTCTCATAATCTAGGTCTGTTACATAAAGGCAGAAACAGAAATAATTGAGAAAACATGCTGCCTGTCCAGCAGAAAATGCTCATCAATTGACAAATTAACCCCACGCAGAAAAGCCAAAGTCAGAAAGCCCTGGCCCGATTATCCCGGCAATGAGAAACTGTTTGCATTTTGGGGGCATCCTCTTTTCAGCAATAAGCTGCTGCTCTTGTGAGTGCACTTATTCTGCCAGCCCAGCAGATGTGTGCAGCTCGGGGTGCTCCTCTCATGGAGGTGGAAGCTGGGGATGAAAACGTGAGAAAGTGTCTAGGGAGGGCTGGCCAAAAGCAGGTATCTCTGTATACCTCTCAGCACCCACTGAAGATCTAGAGTTTATTTCAGCTAACTAATGCAAAAACAAATGGCATCCAACAAGACAGTATTTTCTCTCAGGCAGAGAGGAATTAACTCCAGGATGGAGATGTAGCCATTCCTCCAGGAGCAAAAGATCAAGTGTTGATCATAACTCACGGAAAGCTGGAAAAAAATCTCAGCTAGTCACACATCCATTTGGTACTTTGAAAAAACTGGTTTCATAATGCAAAACATTTATGTACCAGGGCAAACTGTGAAACAGAACTCAGAAAATATAGAAATACCTTTGTAGGCTACTGCAACCAAAGCCTCTGAAAGCCCCAGTCCCTCCACTGGCAAAGGATCCCTAAGATGGCTACAGAAATTGGACGTGTCTCAGAGAAACAATGAAGGGAGCAATGTTTGCATCTAATTAGAAAACAAACAGAAAAGAGGGAAGTTGCAATTAGTGTAATTTGGAAATTAGAAACTGGATAAATTAGATAAGGGAAGGAAAAAATACAAGAGACAGGCTACAGCTACAGAGAAAAGAGCAGTAAGAAGAAGTCTTTAAAATATATTAGGGATGAAGAGAAGCCAAACAATGTCTTTGGACAATTACCAAATTGAAATTATAGAAATGGCAATAATTATGCAAAAAGGCAAATGTTTTTAATGAACAAATAGTCCTGTTCTGAACCTGGGGAGAAAAACAAGCACAAATGATGCATTCCCATCAGATGATGATGATACAACAATTTGCATAACAGCAGAAGTTCAGGGGGTAGCAAGCAATAGTTACAACAGCTAAGCATTTTCAAATCAGCAGTCTAAATAATTTGCATACAAGTGTTTTGAAGAGAACTTACTGGCTTTTCTGGACTGCTAATGCTGTTTTGCAGAGATCGTGGAGTACAGGCAAAATTACAGCAGCAGAAGAAAAGCTGCTATTTAAGGGAAAGTTGGATTTGGATATTGATAGGCCTGTTGAGCTTTGATCCTGGGGAGATAATGGATCCCTGATAATGGGAAAAAAATGCAGAAATTAAAAAATAGGAAGAGATAATATCGTTAATGCCCATCAACAGGGGCTGATGAGAAATAGGTCTTCTAAAACTAACTGGATTCTTTTTATAATGAGGTTACAATTTTGCTTAATAAAGGAAATAGTGTTGATTTAAGCTTCTGTAAAATATTTGACTTGGTATCCCACAATGTAACATTCAAGAAGCCAGTTCCGTACAAAATCAACACAGCGCACAAAGTGAATTAAATACGAGCTAAAAGAATTGCCTGTCAAAGACCAGTTGATGTGGGTATGTTTCAAACGGGATCTCCACAGAAAGCACTCTGTGGCCCCAAGCCAGGCAGTGTTTTACTGGTCACCTGGGAAAAAACCCACATGAAATCCCATCAGATCTGGCTGGTCGCTGACCCGTGCTGGGGCGAGCGGTGAGGTCCCTGGTGCAGGGGCAGATGTCCTGCTTAGCTGAATGTGATGAAACCGCACACATTTTCTTTTAGCTATAGGTAAGGTCATGCGCTGAAAGAGATTGTGGCACTTGCGCTTGGCAAGAATGGGGACATGGTGGAGCTGTGCCCAGGAGATCAGCCTCTGAGGGAGAGATTTGGGTCTGAGGATGAGTAATTAGGTTTAAAATGGCTGAAGGGCTAATATAGGCATGGGTCCTGATACAATTATTTCTGAAATATTGTGCAGTGGGAGGGCCACTGGCTGCACACTCATAAGTGCTGAGGTGGATTTGCTTGCAGTGGAAATGTTTTCATCAGGCTTTGCAGTGAAAACCAGGTTGTTTTACTAGAGCGATGGCACAGCTGGAAACTGCCGCCACTGCTATCAGGACTCTACCTATTGAGCCGAGATCTCTATTTTTTCCAACATCAAGTTCAATGGTTTTCTTTTTTAGCAGTTCCTTCAGTGCAACAAAACCAGTGTCTCATCTCTTGGAGAGGGCTCAGTTTGGCGTAGGCAGATTCTTCTGTCTTCCGCCTTCCCCTCTGTTTCATAGAGTGGCTTCATCTCTTCCATGATCAACTGCTGAAGCACCTCCTCACGCATCACTTAATAGCCGGCACATCTCATGATTTTTCAGTCATTTGGCTTCCATACAGTAATGATGGATTTGGGGTTATTTTTCTTTCTAGTAGCTGATGATGGCTAAAGTGCTTGAGGATGTATTTGCATCCAAGCAGCTCACTTTGCGCAGCCTTTGGATCACTAACTGCAGATCCTCGCTGGGGGGGTCCAGGCACCCTGGCACCAAAGGCTCGGCTGCTGTTCGCCTGGGTGATGCACTGCTGGTACGGACAAGGTGAACAGCCTGCTCTCCACACCAACATGGCACATCGCTCATTCAGGAACACAAAATATTTACAAAGTACCCTCTGGGTCCATGTCTCCATATATTTCTTCAAATCTTTTCTCTTAAGCTATCGAGAGCTGTGAAGAGCTGGTAAAAATCAAGTACCCTGAGCTCAGTTCTCATGAAGGTCTGGATGTCACAGACCTATCCTGAAGCCAGAAGATCACCCCTCATATAACTAGTTGATGTCGGCAAGCTGTTTTTTAGATTGAACACGTTAATCATAGTTTAAAAGTATTCCCCAGCCTTTTTCTCCCCTCTCTTTTTGCTACTCTTCAAACAAAGCCACACCAAAATACCCAAGGTGGCCTGCTGTGTTCATGTATCAGGCAGCAGCTTTGAGATGCCCATTTTTAACCCGATTTGCTGGGGTGGCCAGAATGAGCATTTGAGCTCTGGCACATTAAACCACGCCATAATGTCTGCTGGACCCCCCAGATTTAAATTCAGTAAGAAAAGCAGCAGTGCTGGTCCTTCCGTTGCAGAGAAGCAGTGCTGGAGCTGCTGCATCTCAATCCCTGGCCAAGCTGGGAGGCCACCTCACTGCGGTGGCTGCGGTCCCACGTCACGGCTGCATTGCTCGTGCTTTCTGCCCTCTCCTGCTGCCAAGTGCCGTGCAGGGAACCAACCCGCCTTCACTTAGTTGCTTCTTTTGGGCACAAAAATCTCAAGTGCAGATGTTTATTGCATTTCTAATGCATACGCACAGCCTTCATACCAGCAAATAGCTTTCTGGGGTGAGGGCCTGTTAATTAAAATTGAATTAAAGAATAAATCAACCTGTACTGTCACTGACGAATAAACCAAATGTCCTTGGTGACAACATAGAGCTCTGAAAGAAAATGGGGTGTTCATCTCCCCTCCTGATGGCGTGCTGGGTGCCAGCGCGGAGCCGGGCAGTGAGGGGAGGAGACCCGTGCGGAGGTGACGTGCTCACGGTCTTGGAGCGTACGTGTGGATTTCAGCAAAGGCGGGTCTGTGCAGATGCATCTGCCAGCAGGAGGGTGGAGGAGAAGAAAGGCAATTAGAGCCATTATTAATCACTTGTGGGCTGACTGATTACATGGCATTAATAAGGAGGGAGTAGCGATGAAAGTATTGCACCGACCCAGCTGCTTTTGCTTTTACCCACTGGGGATGTGCTGTGCTCCCTGTGCCAGCTGGGACTGCCACTAGTCCCTCCAAGCAAACCCCCCGGCTACGTGGCATCCCATGCAGGGTGCCCCGGAGATGGGTCCTCTGACGGCACATCCTTCCCCAGATGCAGTCACGGGGACACTGCAAGGCACACGGGCTCCAGGTTGGACCTTGATGTATTCGTGGAATTAGGGGTATGCCAAAGGCAACCGAGGATGCTGAGGTCCCAAAGAGAAAATCTCCCTGAAGAGATGAAAAATTGCTTTTCCAATTTTTAAAAAATTTTTTTCCCCAGCTGAACATAGCAGAGAGATCAGACCCTAAAAGTAGAGAGAGCTTTGAAACAGCAGAGTTCCCAGTGACGGGGGGGTTGCTAAAGTATTTGATGTATGTTTTGACTGAAGATGAAAGCATTGCATTGCTCAGCCACCCAGGAGGCCACAATCCTGTGATGGAAAGAGTTACTTTAGAAAGGAGGAAAACCTAAATATTTGATACTGTTTCTTGGAAGTAATGATCAGAGACTTTATATTTTTTAAAGATGCTGAATTATTTATTTTATGATAAACATTACTTTAAAAAATTCTGGGAAAACAAATGCAAAACAAGTGACTTAACAGAGATCCCCAAAAGCTTTCCTGCATTGTTTCTCATCCTTTTTGCAAGGAAAAGTCTATTTACAGTTTCTATTTATGATAGTATTCAGACGGTTTTATCTGAGCATGTGAAGTATTTCTTAGTTTCATCTGTCAATGGCTGCCACTGAAATCAAAGGCTTTACCAGGGGGCCAAACCTGTTGTGCTGCTTTATTACATATTAGTCATGCCTAACTCTCCTCCAGCAGCTGAAGATCACAGTGTGACTTGTCCCCAGTGAAGCACAGCGCCGTGCTGCTCCTCCCACGCCTTGCCAAAAGGGTATTTCCTTTTGATTAGATATTAGCTGAAAGCAGCTCGTCTGCAGGATGCTCCTGAACGTCGCCCTTGCTGCGCTAACGAAGCAGAAGTTTGCGGGGGAGCGCACAGCTGCCCCGGGGATGGGGGACAGCACCCGGCTCTGCTCCGCCGGACCAGCCCAGGGGCCTGATGCGCACGGTGGGGAGTCTCAAATAGAGTCCCAGCTCTCACGGGGGAGGTGGTCTGATACATAAGTAGTAAGAAACATATATAGTTGCCAGCCAGCCCAGCAGCCAGCCTGGTGCACTGGCCAATCTCTTGAGGTGCTCCTCTCAAAACTAACTTCTGTTTTTGATGCTGCTCTTCTTTCTTGTGGAAAGCTTTCTGCTGCTGAGCATTTGTACGTGAACAAGCGTCTCTTCAGCTTCCATGATCAGGAAGCCAAGTGAGGTGAGGAGTCTCAGCTCCCAGGCTTAGAGGAGAGCGGGACCCAGCGCCCTCCTGCAATGCCACGTCCCCTGGGGAGGGCAGCACGGCCACCTCCCGCTGCTGAGCGAATGGGTGAGGACGGCAAGAGCTGGAAACGCAGGAGAGCAAGGCATCACGTCAACCTTTCAGCTTGACTTCTCCAGTATCTCAATTAATGCAAGCTCATTTTATTACCCTGTGCAGCTACAAGTGTCACAGGAGAGCACCTTCCACTCCTCCTCCTTCCCCAAAGGGGCAAACCAAAGCCACTATGTCCCTGAGCTGGTCTAGAGACACCCAAGTGTCCTGGCCATGGAGGTGGGGAATACACTTTGCGAGAGGAACTCTACCCAAATATCTGGTACCCAGGCAGGGTCGGAGGTGGCACTAGGCTCACTGGGATATGAAAGCCTGGTTTGGTGTTCTAGGAGGAGGTTCCCTTTTTGGTTTGTGACCTCAGAAAATCTGCATCAAAAAAGCAAGTCCCCTGCCCCGGTTTTTATGCAGTCCAGCCGTGGGCATGAAGCCAGGTGGGACGGAGCTGCAGCCATCTCATCTTCGCATCCAGCTGCACTCGAGCTGCTGCATTTCTTCTTGTATTCTCCCACTCACAGGGAGAGGCTCTCAGCATACGCCAGGAACCTGTCACAGATGTTCTTTGGAGCTCATTTACATTTAAGTGCCTTGTCTGTAGCAACCTTGCAATTAAGTGGGGTGACATTTTGCTCATTGAATCCAAAACCTGCCTGTCATGGCTGGTGGCCGACACTCAGAGACTGTCAGTACCGCACGCTATGTCCTTTGTCCCCTGTGGAAGATGCTGGGAAAAGGAAACCTGCGCAGAAGTCAGGCAGGACCCAGTAAACCACAGTTTTGTTCCCATTCTGAGAGCAGAGCAGAAAATGTATAAAGAGAGATAATATTTTACATATTTGATGCAAAAGTATAAAACGTTCATAGCATAAAGAAATATATAGAAATACATATGTTCAGTTGAGTCTGAATGGTTTGTGGGGATCACCCTGGCGATGGGTGTGAGTGCTGGGGCTCTCTGGCTCAGACACAGCCTAAGCACCAGGATTTGATGGGGGCTACGGCAACATTAACCCAGAGCAGCTCGGTGGGGCGTGCAGCTGATAGTAGATCTGTGCGTCTGGGTTAAGGTCACAACTCTCACTCGGTAAAACTACCAGGCAGATGCTCGTGCGTGGGAATAGCACCACCGAAGTCAATGAGGCAATGTAAGTACTTGCATGGCAGTAGCTTCAAGTGCAGACTGAATCTGCTCCTACAACATCACGGTCCTGTAACCCCCATTTCAGGAACAGAAAGAGTTCAGGAACTGGGCAAACTTTGCACGAAGTTATTTCAAGGTATTCCCCCTCCCTTCATAAAAATATCACAACTTTTAGGAATTCTGAAATCTTTTCTTCTCCATAACCGAATACCTCCAGGGTGGAAATCAGAGACATATTTTGGAGGTTTACCATCGGGGGGATGGCAAGGAGTGCACAGGCAGGATGGGAGAGACACAATGCAGTGGCATTACAGTGTCAAAATCTCTGACATTTGAAAGCCTCTATCAGCCCTAAAGTTGCTGAACATCTCCCCTGGTGTGCACACCTCCAGACACCTGCATGGCCACGACTAGCTCCGGTGTCTGTGGGACAGGCGGCTGGTCTGGGGGGCTCGAGCTGACCCGGCTCACTCGTCAGGGATGTGATGGGAACGGAGACCAAGCATCTCAGCCGCAGCAGGAGGCTGTGCCAGCGGTGTATTAGGAGTGTGCCACAGCCGAGGTGGGAAACGTCACAGTTTCACTGTCCCCGTACTCGCGCTCTCTGGACACATCCTGCCAATAACTTCAGGCCCTTATCAACCCTGCCTTTCTTTTCATATAGGATTTATTAAAATATTTATCAGAATCTCTGTGCCACTTTTCAGGGATGAAGCTTGTTGTCAATCCAGGCAGAAATCAGAAAGGTTTCTGTGTTCACAGACAGCAGCCAGCGCCCAGCAGCCCCCAAGCAGATTTGCTATCAGATACTGCACCGGTGGAGCAGCCCAGGGTGCTGGCAGGCGTGAGGAAGCAGCACCAGCCTTCTCAAGAATTTAATAAAGTCATCAGTATCAGGGAAACAACATAGCATATGTCTGCCCGCATCTAACGTTTGGGGTAGATAGGAGTGTGTGAAGGCACACACATTTTCTGGCAATCCTTGTGTATTATTGATTTTTTTCAAAGTTGCTCCTTTTTTATTTTAACAGTTTGGGTGAAGACTTGATCCTAGAATGATGTTTTTTTTTCCTAGCGGACTGAAGATATTATGTCTCTGCTCTGTTTGTTGCACTGCAAGGGAAAATATGAATGTGAAAAAAACACATAAAATGGATTTTGAACCCGCATTTTTGCAGTGGTTCAAAGTAATTGTAGCGCTTCAGATTTTCAAGAGTGCTTTGGGTTTCTGGGCTTGTACAGTTTAGAGCAATTTAAAATTAATGGAGTACTTAAAGTTTTTAAGAGCACTTCAATTTGCAAGTGATCAGAGTTCGGGGATGCAGAGAATAAAGTAATTTAAAATAACTGGAAGTGCTTTTCAGAGTGTTTATCGTAACTCTGGCATAAACAGCACCATGTTCACGGCCTGCCAGCACTTCTATTGTGTCCTGCGGAGTCTTATCTCTATGACAATCAGCTCTTCAATAAAATCACCTGGCTGATCATGGCCCCTTAAGAGACAATCTCTATTTTTAAACAGCCAAAAAGCTGCATATGCTTTGGGCACCATTTCTTTGTCAAAGGCTTCTTTCCACTTATTTGAAAGGACTTAGGCCCAGCGGAAAAATTGGGGAAATCCTCAAGGTCAGATTGAAATCTGCCACCACACTTGCTGCTGGTTGGATTTGCTGCACAACAGCCCTCGTGTGCACACTCATGCTCACGACAGCTTTCCACCTTCCCTTGCCTCAGTACATGTTTAGGCTTTATTTCCAGTTCTCTGGTTTCCCCTGAATGCCCTGCTGCAGAAATACAGCAGGTATTGCATTCTCTCCTTTGCACAGGGGTGTCTATAGTCATACCTAAAGGCATGTAGATACGCACAGTCTAAAAAAACCTGTTTCTGAACACAGTAGTTTAAATTAAAAAGAAGTGAAACAATTAGATCTGTCACAGCCAAAGCAAAATAAAATAACCTTTTGAGGTTTCCTGGAAAAATACACTTGTGAAGGTATATTTTTGTGCTAGGAGGAAGGTAGATACACTGCTATGAGAGCACTTGCACAAATTACATCTAATGTAGCTCCTCAATGGACTATCAGGGCATTTCCTTGCGTATCTACTGAAACTTGTGACTAAGAAATTACTTCTCAGTTGCTCCATTCATCTGCAATAAATCTCATGACTGTAGAGAGAAAGACGCCATCCTGAAATTACAGCTTTCCTGTCAATGTGCTTGAACAGGTTACCCAGGGATTGCCATTTTTCATCTGAAAGCAGACATCAGAGTTCCTTTTTCAAAGTGTTATTTGAAGTGAAGTTATTAAATGATGTGGAGAAAAGAGCTGACAGCAGAAAGGAAAATAACATTTGCACGTCGTGCGCAGCAATTTGAGACAAGGCAGGTGCCGGAGGAAGAGCTGATCCGCAGGGGGGTTTGGGGTTTTGCCAAACTGCAGGAGAGGAGTTACCTGGGCTTGAACCCCAATTTGATATCTCTCTAAAGGTTCAAAGCTTTTGCTGTTTGTTTTCTTTAAGCAGGCACTTAACAAATCTTGTCAGGAAGAGCTGATAAGATAATTAGTCTCAGAAATAACTCAGACCACAGAAAGCACCCGCGAACCTCAGCACAGTGAGTCTTCTGCCCACGACTGTGGTTTCTGAACATTGCAAGAAAAGAGGAGGAGGATTTGAGGAGGAAGATTTTCCTGCCAACAGAGCACTGGAGAGGCAGAAGGGATCAGCTGGAAGAAGCAAAGGGCTCCACCCCTGCCAAATCTTGGAAATGGGGAGGGGAAAAGGTGAAATAAAGAGAATTTCAATGAGAAATTTTCTAAAGTTTCTCATCACCAAACCACATATTCTTAAGAGAAACAAAAAGCATAGCAGAAAATGCAGAGAGAACCTCAAATGTTAACAGATACTACTATGGCCCTTCCACTCCCCCAGATCAATGCTATGGAGCTACCATCATGCCTTTGAGATGGAGCCTAATTTATGGGAAAGCAATCACCTGAATTTGCCTGCACCACCTGATTCAGCAAGGCAAGAGCAGGTGGGAGCTTCCTTCCCAAGAGATATGCAAAGACCCACCAAACAAAGACATCCAAACAGCTGGATTAAAGCCAATGAATTCCCTCTTGAGTAGTGTGTACAACCCAACCATACGTGAACTCCCATGCGGAAAAAGCAACTGGGTTGAAGCAGAGCCTCCCACCGAGCAGCACCAGGAGCCCTCCCATCAGGCCCTGCATGGTCCCAGACCCTGGTGGAGCACAGACCTGACAGCCGCTGGCCTTCAGGAGCAAACCAAAGCCACGTCTCAAGAGCCGGGAGGATGAATCTCTTGGCAGCTTGGCAAAGGAACCTCCTCCTATGTGAGCCATGATAGACTTCTGCACGGGGAGATGGAGAACACTAGGTGGGGAGTCATAAGGGACAGGTCCCCAATGCCTACATGGGTGCTGTCTCCTTGCCTTGCTCCTTCACCCACCCTCCTGCAAGCATGGCATGGTCAGCCACAGGAGAAGACCATTGGGGCACCTATCTCTAGGAAATGGGCTGGAAATGGAGGTTGCCTGATCTTTTAATGATTCCAACATCCCAGTCCCACCCCTTCCTAATTTGCGCTTGATTATCAAGCTATTTGAAGTTAATCACTCATTGCAAAACTCTGTGCAGTATCAGGTAGCAGCAATATGTGCCCTGTTAATTAGTATTCTTCATAGATGGTTGATGTGTGTATGCTCACAGGGAATATTGCTGTCTTCTGGAAGTGTATAATCAGGCCTGTTTATTTCTTGTGGCCTTAGGAAATAGCTTAGAATTTGGTAGTGCTGCTTTTAGATAGCTACAGGTAGCTGTAATATAACTTACCTAACCTATGGCCTGAGTTATGAAAACATTGGAGCCTAGATACTGCACCTAAAAACATGAGATACAGAGGGTATTAGTTATGGCATGTGATAATATGATACATAAGTCTGCATACCTGATTTTAAGATATTTATAGTTAGATTTTTAAAAGAAGAGAAAAAAATACGCCTGAGATGCAAATGGACAGCTTGTGGGATTTTGTGACTTGCCTGCGTATCTGGAAGTTGTGAGCAAGAAAGGACAGTGCAAACGACTGCTTTGTGCATGGGCAGTTGTTACAATTAATAAGTACCTTCGGCTTTACAGAACTCTAAGGCAAGCCTCTATAGGATAAACAATGCAATTATGTTTAAAAAAGACAATCACATCTCCTGCAGAATAATTTACAAGGACATTAACTCAATAGGCAAATCATAATTAATTAAGAAGCTTAATGTGTTGACTTTTTAATGTCTAATTATACCTCTATTTATATCAGTTACAGGTAAGAGTCAAAGAGTGGAGGCGGAATGCTTTTTAAAGAGGTTTCCCTGTTTTTAAAAAAAACATTTCCCAGAGGAATGTGAGATGAAAGCTTGAAAGGGGTAAAAGAAGTGATGAGATGGTAAACAAGAGTTTCATAAATCAAAATTTACGCATATTGTATAATAAAATATTTTTATCATTCAAATACCTGAATGTAAACTTAGCTTCCCTATTGAAATAAAGTACTTAGCTCTCGCCTTTCCAAACACAAACATTAAACAATTTGGCTTTAAATTTAAAACAGTTCTTGTGTGATAGACTTGGGCTTTCTGCTCCTCAGGACTGTGGAAGAAGGCCATGTTAATCAGCCAGAAATGCTGCCACCTTCTTCAATCACAAACTGGATTATGGAGATGAACTTCCCTTTTTTTTTTTTAAAAATGTTTTTTCCAATCTCCAGTGAAAGTAGCCCTTTCAGATTTTCCCAAACTCCAGTGAATGTAGCCTTTCGAGATTTTCCCAGCCTTGCTAGGGTGGAGGAGCTCCACTGGAGTGAGGATGGCAGTGATGGACTCCAGAATTTACCAGGAACAGTAAAGGCGTTGCAGATGTCCTCTTCTTTGTCCTTCATGGGCTGGTGTCACATCTTCAGTCCTAATTGTAGGCTAATCTGCCAGGCTGCCCATGGCAAGGGACGAGGAATGCAGACTCACTCGCCACATCCCAGTTGTTGGTGGTATTCCTGTAGGGTTTAAGTCACAAACCTGCTCTGATTGATTCACAAACCCTACTAGGTTTAGCTGTGGCTTCTAGCTTGAAGCTGTCTGACCTGCTTTCTCCCTTCAGGTCTCTCTCTTTACCGCTGCAGGCAGAGCAGGCAGGGCGTTTTCAGAATATGCAGCCCTGTCCATTGATTTATATCACCACTGGTTTAAATCTGCATAATTTCTCTGAATATTATTAATTCTCCACTTTCCCAAGGACAGAATTGCTCACTATAAATCAGAGGTCTTCTTCATAAATTCTTTTTGTCATCTGTGGGAAGCATGGATTGAAGTTCACTTTTGCAGACCTGATATGATGCCTGTTGTCACTCAAGTCCTCCATGTACTCGGTAAAAATGACAGCAGTACAAATGCTTCCCAGAAAACCATAAAACACAGAGAACCTTCTACAAATTCAGCTAAAGTCTTTGCCTGCAGGAGCCTTACCGGCTTTCCCCTGTCCCCTGTTCGGCCGCAGACGTGATTCATAGCTACACAAATAATGCGAAGCACAAAATGGGAGAATGTGAATAGTTTTATCATCACTCCCACCAAGATATTTTTCAGAGAATGAGTAAGTCTTCATCTATTAAACCACGTGTGTTTTATTAGTTCTAGTAAGAATGTATTAAACTGACAAGGATCTCAGAGGTATTTGTCTTTTTTTAATACCCAGGCTGCTATTGTAATGAGAGCTCCAGAGCCAGGTGGGCCAGAAGCCATTGTGCTTCATCTGGTTAGGAAATTAAGTGATGGACGCAGGGTGCATTCAAATGAGGAGTGCCGCAGTAGGTCTGGAGACCTTAGGGGAAGATTATCTATAGCTCATACTAATTTAAAGCTCTCTCCAGCCTCCAGCCAGCAAAACACGGAAAAGAGTTGCATTAAAGAAGGATCCCCATAAAATTGTTGTTGGACTCTGACAGCGGTAACAGAGCAACAGGAGAAAGTTAACAGTAATATCCTTTTAGATACTGAGGTTTGTTTATTGTGAGCAGTTTGTTGTGAAAATTTCATTTTCAGAAGTAGCCTCAGGAAGACAGATAGGTCCGCGACCACCGAGCTCTGGGAGGGGAAATCAGCTCCACAGGCATAAGGTGGCACAGGCTGAGGATCTCTTGGAGAAGAAAAGACCAAGCAGACTGGAGGGATGAGAAAATTCAGGATTTTCTGAGAAAGGCAGTTTTTGTTTCTGAAGAAAGAGGAAGTATAATAATAATGTCAGTTACTTCTAGTAAAGTCACCTAAACAAAAGATTTGAGTTAGTTGAAATGAAGGTCTGAGAAGAATTTTGTTCACTGTTTTAAGAGGTTTTCCTTAGTTGATGACTCCTGAAGGGTACCTGCAAGCCAATCAAAAATGACTTTTCACTGCTGGCAATGTGGCCAAAGCACTCAGCAGCTTCTTCTCCTCACTGCTGAGAGGTGTCCTTCATGCATATGAATTCTCCATGTTTGAAGAAAGCTGGTTAGAATAAATGGACTGAATTATCAAGCAGAATGAACTGGAACAAAGATGATTAATTAAGTGAACCAGGAACCTCGAGGAAAGAAAAAAGCCTATAAAACGTGTGAAGGTGGCCAGATTTGTCAGTAGTGGTGCAAGGGTTTGGAAGTCCCTAACGATAGTGGTGGTACAAAGGGAGGAGGAGAGCAACGTTTTTGCTCAGCCAGGCCTGAACTAGAAAGACAACCTGTGCTGCTTCAGCAGGGCTATTTCAAAAGAAAACTTTCAGCAACTTCTGCCAATATTTTGCCATGAGCAGACAGCTAATGAAGATCTCCGGTTAAAGCAGATACTGGTATTGGATGAAAGCTGGCTCACTGGGCATGTTACTCACTCTGTAGCTCGCAGCTAAATCCTGTAGCTGAAAGCACAGCCAGGCAACGAGTGTGTGGTATCGATGGTTATTAAAGCCCATCAATAGGATGCAATACAGGTAACTATTAACTATGATTTTAAAAAAAGGTTTTGAGTTGTTAAACTCTGACAGTCTGTAAAATTGATTGATTAATTATTCATAAACTAGCAGCCGGTTCTTTATAATCAATAAAATCACCTTTACTATTAAGTGGAATGACAACTGCTGTTTGCCACGGCATCCGCACCACCACTGTGTACAAAAATGCAGTCCCCTGCTTCTCTGCTCGGTCACCCCGCGATCGTCCCCCTTCGCTCTCCCTGGGTTGATCTCTCACGAGGAAAAGGAGATTTCTGACTAGCACCTTTCCAATCCTGCCACGCTGAGAAACGTAAAGTCTGGTGCTCCACCCTCCAGCCAGGAGCAGATATGTTCCTGTCACGAGCGGTATTTTCCCCCATTGACTGAAGGTGCGTCACAGAATTTAGCTTATTTTCCAAAAGCAATTCCACTAATTATTCATGCAGAGTGAAAACCGGAGGCCTTTTAAAATTTTACTGCCTCTCACTTGCTGGCAAATTGGTTACTGGTTCAGCTCCATTGAAATCACCAGCCAAGGACAGCCAAATTACTTTTACAACATGAAAAGCAGAAAACAAAAAGTCCCTGTTAATTTAATTGGGTCCTTTCAAGTGCTTCAGAGATTTTGTTAGCAGAGGTGCTAACATTATCATCTTGTGCTACTTAAAACCCAACACATTTCTCACTATGTTTTCAAACATAACACTTGATTTTATTTTTAAATATTGATGTGGCCTGTGAAAATTTCTTAGAAATCTTTTATAGAAAGGGCACTTCTGAGCAATTCTGGTTTTAACTTGAAGGGACCTTTCAAGTACAGCGTGTGTTTTTCTCTTCTGGGAGAATGATAGGCAAACACTTTTCTTAATTAGCAAATGCTTATATAACTTGCCTAAATATAAAATTAGACTTTATTTTCAAGCTGCTGACCTACTAGATTTCTTTGTGTCGTGTGGAGTTCTGGCACAACAGTAACTGTGAAAATACTGCTAAAACTGGAGCTGCAAAAAGTGACTGCTTTATTTTTCGCTTTCTTATGTACACAACAGAAACGGAGGGTCTAGCAGCACCGACAGTGCAGAGCAAAGCTGGAGTGGGATGTATCAAGCGTGGAGCAGGAAGGGTTTGGCCCTTCCCTAAAAAGACTGAAATCTGTCTCCGTTACAGCAAGGAGTTGTTTTGTACCGGACTGTCTGGGCGGAGGATAAAGTCTCTTTAATTTTCAGCAGAGCTGAGCATCTGCCACTTTTAACTCCAGTTCTCATTACTTCTGCAAGCACTGAGAGCATGTTAGTACACAAGATACTATTTGGGAGATTTTATTTAGCCAAACTCTAGCCAGACCCAGTACCTGCATACTTCTGCAAGGCAGGCTAACCCCCTGTTGTGCTCCCTTTGGGAATATCCCATCTCAGCTTTGCGTCAGGTGCTCGTCCCTGCAGGAGCCCCGGACCCCCAAGCGCTGAACGTTGCACACATCCAGTCCAGAAGATCCAAAGCTGCAGCTCTCCAGACCCTGAGTCACAGTCCATGAAAATGACAGTTTAATTGGGGTTTGCAGGAGGCTAAATTAGCTGCAATTCAAGCTTTCCTGTGAATAATTCACTGCCCTGTGAAGTGTGTGACTACTCAATTCAATTTAATATCCCAGTCAAAGAAATCAAATGAAAGAAACCCAATACATATATTGCAATCTCATTTGGAACGCGCTGTTATTTTAATTTGTCTTGTAACCTCAAGCACTGAATAAAAATAATATACCTTCACTATTCCAACCGCCTCAAGGAAGGAAAGATGCTGGAACAAAATGTTTTCCACTCTGAAATTAACTGACAGATCTATTTGTTCTCCCATGTATTGATCACGGAGAAGACACAAATATAGTACAAATGGCACACACATGTCTGAGCATAAACCGTAGATAACCAACCTCGCCTGAGTCTGCAAGGGCCCGAAGGTATCGGTCCGGGAGCAGAAGTGTGGATAAGGCATCGACCTCTTCCCAAGGGGCAAGGATGCTGCCAGAGCCCAGCCACGTGCTTATCAGCCCTGTCCTTATCTCACCGCCAGAAAAGCATTCAGGAATTACCATGTTGTGAAGACCTGTGTCATCTAACAGTAATCTTCTCCTGTGGCACCCTCGGGGTGTGCAGCTGGGGTTGAGTGTGCAGGCTGGGAGAGCCAGGTCATTTGGCCTCATATTTACACGGTGCTGGGCATTTGTTCTTCAAAATTTTACATTACAGCTTTTGAAAAATGCATAGGAGAACATGAAACCTCCTGTGAAAGTCATGGCTGATGGAAATCCATAAACTATCTAAAAAGGTTGTTCATACTGCGAATGAGATAGGCCAGTATCTGAATATTGGAGGTTTTGCTGGCTTTAGTCATAAACCCAAGGAAAACAGAACTTTTTGCCTGAACAGTGACTGTGCGAGAAAGCTGAGGACTCCCACCTCATGTTCTGACCTGAAGTTTTGCCAGCTTTTTTTTTATAGAATCATAGAATCATTGAATCATTAAGGTTGGAAAAGACCTCTAAGATCATCAAGTCCAACCGTCAACCCAACACCACCATGCCCACTAAACCATGTCCCTAAGCGCTTCATCTACACGTCTTTTAAATACTTCCAGGGATGGTGACTCCACCACTGCCCTGGGCAGCCTGTTCCAAGGCCTGACCACTCTTTCAGTGAAGAAATTTTTCCTAATGTCCAGTCTAAACCTCCCCTGGCGCAACTTGAGGCCATCTCCTCTCGTCCTATCGCTTGTTACTTGGGAGAAGAGACCGACCCCCACCTCGCTACAACCTCCTTTCAGGTAGTTGTAGAGCGCGATGAGGTCTCCCCTCAGCCTCCTCTTCTCCAGGCTAAACAGCCCCAGTTCCCTCAGCTACTCCTCATAAGACTCGTTCTCTAGACCCTTCACCAGCTTCGTGGCCCTTCTCTGGACACGCTCCAGCACCTCAGTGCATCATTGTGGAAAAAAGTAAAAAGGAAACCCCCCCGAAGCATCCGGTGACGGCTCCCCCGGGTCATCCAAAGAAGCCAGCAAAGAGCACAAAACCAGACTGTGGCTGTCTGATAAGGAAGAGGGGAAAAGGAGGACAAATGGCAGAGCTCAGTTCCGTCAGTCTCCTCATAAGGAAATTTAATTTGCTGGTTTAATATGTTTTGCTTGACCTAGCTTTCAATAAGTTTGAGTGACACTGTCAAGATCATTTATGGCAGTGAAGACTGGAAAATCATTATAGTTAAAAGTTATCAAACACATTTTTTGTAATTTAAGACCAGGGAGTGATTTCATCCTTTCGTCTTGCAAGCAGGACTTTCCTTGGTGTTGATGGGTTGTAATAAGGACTCCACATTTATGAAAATATCTCTCTGTCAACTTTTCCTGTAGGACAATTATGAATACAGATATTTCTAAATTTTTAAAAGACTAAATTTTTATAAGAGCTGGGGATGCTCAGAAATTGGGCTGGGCGGCAGCTGCAGGCGAGGAGGAGCGCAGGGCTGAGCCGAGGCTGATAACCATTCCACTTGCTGAATAAGTAAAGGTTAAAAAAACCCCAGAAGTCCCATTCAGCAGGGTCTGTCCCCAGCTGTGGCGGCTGAGCTGCTACATGCCACCATGTCAGCAGCCAGACTTCATTTAGTTCAGCATCTTGGGCTCTGCAGCAGGTTTGGCTGAAACAGCACTAAGGAGAAGAGCCAAGAATCAATTATGGAGAGCTAATTGGTCAGCAGTCTGGGTGCGATGTATTGCAGTTCAGATGGCCGTAGGCAAGTGGGAATAGGGTTATTCTGAATAATGCAACCGCAAATGGGCATTTCCATGCTGCATTTTGGCTGCTGAACTGGCTAAATGCTGGCGAACTCTTTCAAAGGAGCCTGATCCCAGCGACAGTCTGAAGATGCCCTTTCGCCACCCTGGGGCTCAGCATCCATGGAAAATGGGATACTTTTCCCTCTGGACCTTGGGCAGAGATCGCAGCAGAGGGAAATCCCTGCCGGTGCCTCCTGATGGCCATGTCCTGGCTGCCGCGAGCTGACCGTGGGGCAGGACTTTCTCATCCCCGCACCGAGACCCTCAAAGGCAAAGCGCGGGGCAGGCAGCGTTTGAAAAACCTGCAGCTCACAGTCGTTTCATGCTAGGCCTTGCCTAGTCCTACCCCAGATGCTAATATACTGAAGTTCACGATACACAAAATAAGCACAACAATATCAATAACCATTAGAATGATAATAAACACAGCAATAACAGTAAATATTAATCCAGAGAAGTACCTAACAAATGGCAGCATTGCAAAGATATCGGGTAACCTAATGCACAACTAACGGCTTCTTGTGGTAACAAAATTACAAATAAATTATAACATATTAGAGCCCAATCTGTGCTGTCTGTAGAGGTGGGACCTTTCGGAGCTGTGCTCCCCGGGGAGCATAGGGCCACCGAGGCCACTGCCTGAGCTAGCCCAGCCTCGGCTCTGTCCCAAATCCTGCACACCGAGACAGCTTCACCGCATTTATTAACCATTCTCAACTCAGCATCTGTTACCTGTATCCAAGTTCTGACATTTTGCCATACCAGATGCTTTCAGAAATTCATGGCAGTAAGCAGGTTCTGACCCACTTTTTTGTGTGTTTAACACAAAATTGTATTAAAATGAATAAATGTGTTTTAAACTAATCGCTGCACATCTCTCAGTGTGGCCCCAAACTCACTAAACTGTATGTGGACATGGGCACGGGGCCACCCAGGGAAATGTTCTCATTACAGCAATTTTGTCACAGCTTCCAGAGCTGTAGGGTGAGTTGGACCTTTTCCTATTAAAGAAATGGGTGCTTCAGCGAAGCCTGAGATTAGGCAGATTAACAGGCAGACTGGTAGAATACAGACCTCAGCTTTGCTTCATACCTAGAACAAAACATCACTTGAAGTAATCAGATGTTAAAGACAAAGCAATAACAACAGCCTGATTCATAGGTTTCCAGTTTGTAAATGTTTACATTGCAAATAAATAGCTGAAATATGCTGTTTATCCCAGACATAAGCAATGCCTCGAAAAGTAAAAGCAAATACGAATTATGCATTACAATACTTATATTTCTCATTTTTCATCAGCAGTTTTCATTTTCTAATTTCAATCTGTTGAGAGTACTTAGGAATCTTGTTGCAAAAATGCTTCATTGGTTGCTCGAGATTGCTTTCTTGATGCAATATTGGAAGGGAAACAAAATCCTCCCGTTAGGGCTACTCAGGCAGTGATATATTTGGGTGTACTTTGACAGATTTTTCTTTAAGGGCCTGGTTACAAATAAATGAACAGTTTTAAACCTACATAATGAACTCTGTTCTTTAAGAGCTTTACATTATTTAAAGTCTTTCACCCAGCTGAGGTCTGCAATTTCCTTCAAAGCGTTTTCTTTTGGATACAATGGTATCTGAAGATGGATGTAAACGTTAAAATGCAAAATATTAATCTGCTGAGCAGCTGGAAATTGCATGGACTGAAGGTGCCAAACTTAAAATAATTCCTCCTTGGAATTATCAGTCACTCTGCTTTTTCCATAAAGTAATTTCAAGGATATTGTGGTAGTGTCAAGACAACGCATTAGCATGGCAGCCCGAATAAACTAGCTACTGAACTTTGCATGTGGCTGCAGATCCATCACGGCCCTGGCATACAGCAGAGCTGGCGTGGGGCCAGCCAAGCCGCTCTCTTCTCCATAAGTTAAGGAGACATGTAAAACTTTACCATAGTCATTAGCTCTTCCCAGAGCACTTCAGACCCAGCAGTCCTTATGGCCGATATGGAGAAGATTGCCTGACAGCAGCTCCCCGGAGAAAAGGGGACTGAAGAATATAAAAAACCCCATGAAATCCATATGGACATAAAGGGCTTCCCACAGGGCTGAAGTTGCAGGAATGGTGATTAAGTGTACGCGTTAGCCAATATCTCACCATATGGCTTGGGCTCTTCGCTCATTTTTTGCTGGACAAAGGTTTTTGTTTAACACTACTCTGATTAAAAAAACCAGTAAGTAGAGTCAATGAGACTGCAATAAGTCATGAATTGTCTCCGTTTTAAAGTCAAATGGCACTATCTTCTCTCATCACTCACATAGCATTGGTTATAAGACTAGAATTAAAGTTGATATTTAATCGCAGCCCTTCCTTAGCTGGCCTAATCATACCGCTTGTTTTGTTGTACAGACTGTGTAGTCACTTGCGGGGTACATTGTAAAGCCGTAAATAATGATAATAATTGTGGTAATTGAGTGCAAGATTATTCTCCTGCTAACAAGGGATACTCAAATGGTTATCTTTTGATGAAAAAAAACAAGGAAAGAAAGATTAATTGCTATATTTCCATCCCAAGCCTGGAGCAATGATTGATTAAACTGCAGGGAAGTCTAATTAATACACCAGCTTTCCTTGAACTCCCCAGTGACATGATGAAACGCGGTTTTCTAGCTTTTCAAGGAGTAAAAAGAGAGCCTTTCAGAACTGATGGTGCAGAGTGAAGGGGACGCCACTGAATTATTGCCAGGGAGTGTCAGATAATGTTTCACAAACACGTCTGGCTGATCTCCTGATTCCTGGAGTTCCTGGACCGAGTCCTAGATGTGGTGCAGTGGTTGGAGAGCCCCTCGCAGCGCCGGTGCTGACAGGCATCCTGCCATCCCGATGAGTTATCTCCGCCGGCTTCAGTCTCGCTGGGACCGCCAGCACCCACCTCCCGCTGCCAGAGGCACTCAGTTATGGCAGATTCGCTGGGTCCCCATCAGTGTTCACACAGACCCCCTCAGCCGTCCG
>NW_009226454.1:868-5873 GCF_000690835.1 Fulmarus glacialis | reverse complement strand
GTAGGGACAGCTGATGTGCCGTACCCTGCGGAGCTCGGCTGACTTGACCATGTCTCACCACCCACCGTGTCCCACTGAAAGACCCTAGCCCGGGAAGGTCAAAGCCTCTCCTGCCTGTAGGGTTGCCCCTGAAATCCCATACCCTGGTGGAAATCAAGTTCCTACCCCTTTTTTTTCATGTGCCCCCTGGTCCTGAGAGCAAAGTGAAGCAGAAGAATTTCATAATGGATTGAAAGACGAATGCTTGCAGGATGTCAGACCGCAGGCATAATCTGTGCTTCACCTTTGTGCCTGGTGGCTTCAGAGCTTTCCGCTCTCCCTGTCAACCCCAGCCCCCTTGCCTTGATCCTTAGGAAATGGAGGGAGCAACAAGACTGACATTTTTTTCAGGGGAATAAAGTGGAGGCGACATCTAAAGATCTCCTCTTACTGGCAGCTTGAGAAGCTCAAGGAATTTTTTCTGTTCAAGAAACTGAAGTAGTTGAAAGTGTTTCTGTGCATGCAAATTCACAGTGACACCATTGATTATGATATCAGAAAACAAGAAGCTGAAATAATATATTTGCTAGTAGTCCAATTGTGCAAAAGAAATAATTGCCCGTCATTCTTATCTACACTGCGAATGTCACCAGCTAACAGGTCTGAACATGACCCAAATTGTAGTACGATGCATGGTCATTTAAACTAGTTGTTTTTGTTGTGCATGCACAGACTTCCCTTCTGCCTAATAGAGACAGACCTTATTTGGGTTTTAGTTAATTTTTTAAGGAGATCTGCCCTAAGGGCATGAACTGTCTGTTCTAGGCTAACAGGATCAGGAGTCATTGTGAGAGTCACAGTGAGATGCAGAGCTGGAGCTGGTGATAACATAATTTCCTTAAAAGTCATTTGTACCTTTGACTATGCCAAAGACTTACTAAACAGCAAAAATACTCATTTGCATTATACAGTGGCATGGGGGAGTTAATCACAGGAAGATATTTTCAAGCTAGATTATTTTTCTTCTAATATTCTCATTAGCAGACTTATTTCTGATATCCATCAAGATTGCCACAGAGGTTCATTTACGGTCTATTCAAAGCCTATTCAGTGAATCAGTGAGAAGACTCATTGATTTCAAATAAGTTTAGGTCTGACTTTTAATTTTATTGGCTCATGTGGCCATTTATTCTAATGTTTCTTCTGCTTATGCATTACACTTCAAGGATTATTTCTTCCTGGATCATTCATTGTACTACATATCTAATGCCTGAATTGCCAAATGCCTCAGGATATACATGTCAGAACCACTGGTATTTTCTTAGTATCAATTCTAGTTTGCTTTGGACACAGGAATGGGTTGCCATACTCAGAGTCATAAAGAGAGCTCTCTTTTGTATGAGGAAAGATGGATCAAGCCCTGCGAGTGTTTTGATAGGGACTTTTTGGGGAGAGCCCAACCGAAATCACTTTAGATCAGTGACTTTGATCAATTTAACTGATCAAGTCCTGGTGACTGGCACTGGGCGGGGGGGTGATGCTTCAGTCTTCCAAGTGCTGTAGTTTTCAACTTTCTTCCTAATTACCCAAATCTTGTTTGAAAAGCAACATAAAACAGCAACATGAAAAGCAATGTAAACCGGCAACAAGAATCCTTTTCATTCAGCAGCTCAGAGCACCGCAGGGATTACTCTGAGCTCTACTATTAGGATGAAGCTGGGAAGGGTTTTTTTAAGAAGTAGGCAAAAGCATTTCCGACTGTCTTAAGCCCAACTTCTCCTTTCATGTGACACATCTGGGTTACGGTGAGCCTCCCCGAGGCGGACGGCTGGCGGTGGTTGTGTAACGTTGTAGTTCAACAGCCCGGCGCCAGGCACAAAGGAGCAAAGGAAGAAAAATATATAGGAAAAAAAAAAACCATTTAGCAATTAAAAAATAATGATGCAAGGGATAGGGATGATGAAGGGTGTTTTTCATCCTGCAGTGGGTCTCATTACCAGAGGAAATGTTGCTTGTTGCTGCTTTTCTGAGCCGAAATGTTATTTCTGGCAGGGCTGAGGCAGCCGAGCAGGCGATGGTGTGCGGGGCTCCGGGGGCTGAGCCTCCCAGCCCCACCGGAGGAGATGCGCGGTGCTGCCGGGGAGCTGGCAGGCTTTGCTCAGAGCCACGGCATCCAGCCTGCTGCCCAAGGGCTCCTGTGGCCAGCATGGAAGAAGCGGAAAGAAAAGGCTGAAGTCTCCTGCCTGAGGTTTTTCAGACTCAGACCAGCAGTACAGGGAGGGGAATAACCGCCGTTGCCTCCGCCTTGCCCTGGCAGCCTTAGGAGCAGTGTTCCACTGTGACGCACTCATGCCCTTGAAAAACATTCTGCTCTTTTTGGGCGACGTGAGCATTTGTATTCACTCCACATTGGGCAATTCCCCTTTATCCAGACCTCTGCTCTCAGGCCAGGGTACTGCAGGGCATCACCATACAACAGCACTACAGGAAACACAGTTTTTCGCATTTTTAAATTAATGTAAAACAAAGTCATCAAGCAGCAGTTGTTACATGAACTGGGCATTCAAAAAGGCATACCTGCCTTTGCATTTGGTGTCCACCTTCCCTGCAGTGCTCTGCTCCGTATCTGCCACAGGTGCCGTTGCAGGGGTGGAGGAAGCCAAGGATCAAACAAAGGCACCCCTTCACCCTATGGACAAGACAGCGAACAGCAATACACGTTTGCTGAGTGGTCCACGGGGTCACAAAAATTTGGACTACGGCAGTAGTGAACTGGCAACTCTGGCTTTCCTCCGATGACAGTAAGACACAGCTGCAACGATCATTATTCACTGCTCAGAAATGTCATCCCCTAATAACGCATTCACTTTCTGTGCTTGGATTCCTTTAATGCTTTTATCTTAGTGAAGAAAGAACATGCGTTACTTTTCATTTTAAATAGCTTCCTCTGGTAATGTTATTAAAATGCAAACGGAAGAATGACAAAGTGGACAAAAGCTAAATAAAAATGGAAATGCCGGCTAGCTTGAAAGCACTCATAGCTTTCAAGAAAGGCAAAATTAACAGAAAACTAATTCTAGAAGTGCTTATGATTTGCAGAACATGGAAAATACACGGTCATTTCTGCAGTCTAGGTTCCCCCTTGTCCCATGACTTCTTAACTTGAACATCAAATTTTTCACTGTGATGGTATTTATAAAGTCAAGAGAAGGGAACAACACTTCAGCCACCAAAGGCTGAAAATGAAATGCAGATGTGGATTAGCAATTGTCTGCAAGATCCCTTTCAGCCTTCCTGCCTACCCTTGTAGCACTGTTTCTATTTTTAACTGATTCTTGAAGAATTGCCACCAAACGTCCTCTTCTGTGACCATTAGGAGTATCAATAAAAGCACTATCATTAGATAACCTTGTTGAAGGGCAGGTGACGAACGACGTCACCGGAGCGTGGCACACGATGACTGACTGCAAAGCAACCTCTACAGCACTTTTGGAGGATGCGAGACTGCCTCGTCTCTGCTGCAGTGGATTTGTCACCGTCAGAATCTAGAGGCTTTTCAGCAAAACAGGGCAGCTTTCCCTCCGGCTCCCATTCCTTCCCCCAGCAAAGGGGTTATTCTCATCACTCGCTGCATCTTCTTCCCAAGGTATCAGCAATAAATATTCAGCACTCCAAAATAAACAGCCATGCATGGCTGGGATCACTCAGGGAACACGAAAATATTTACACTTCAGAGCTAGAAAAGCAATTTCAATGCTATAGGACATCATCTGTATGAATTTATTCATATTACTGCTTTCCAGAGAGAGAAAATGCCTCGCAGCCTTCCCTACTTCTGAAAAATACTATAGGTAGTCTATAAGCACATAGAAAGTTGATGGTAAGCTATTTCCCTTTATTTTCACAGATTTTACGAAGCGAGTAAAGTATTTGATGTTTCAAATGCTATGGTAACATTTTTTTTTGGGTGCCTTCTACCCAGACCCATGATTTGGAAGGGGAGGCGGCTGCTTTAGGTAAACAGAAAGGGGAAGATCTGGAGATGTGCTCTGGCTGGCTGGAGCGAAGAAATGATTATGGTTTTATAACAGGACAGTAAAAACATAAAAGCGCAAGAAAAATGCCAGAGGGCCCTTAGGGTAGCCCGGGATAGGGATGACCTCCCCAGACATGTTCCTCACAGTGCTCACCGGCTGCAGTGAATTTCCCATACAGCTCCGCGGCTGCAGGTGCCATATTTTGGATCACTTATTAATGCAAATTGATCATCCAAATGCTTTTTGCAGTATAAAAATTACAGCCAAGATTAAAGTGCCTTTTAATGATGACTGCTCTGGTTTACAACCCCGAGACAGCCAGGAGCCTGAGCTTTGGAGAGTGTGTCCAGGATCCACAGAAAATGTTCTGGTATGCTGCTAGAGATACAAGACTGACAGACATTTCAGGCATAAGACTCTTTGCTCTATGAATCCTACTAATTGTGTGAGTCTATGGCATCTGAAAGCACATGAGGATGCCTGTTGTTGGGAGAAATTCCTTAAAATGAATTTTCTTAAGCTTTTTTTTAATCTCACCAGTATCAAGTCACTAAAGGCAATTAGATAAGAATGGGGGAAAAAGTGTTTTTTTAAATCTCTTTTAATGAAAGTCAAAAAAAAATGTAGATACAATCAGAAATGTGCACTTCTGCAAAGCGTGATTTGGCTCAGGCGTCTGCTACGTGTGCTATGATGGGCACCTGCTACGGTCCTTTGGGCTGAAGTCTATAATTCGTGCCCCTTCTTACTCGGTAAATCCAAACAGGAGGCACTTGACTAATTCTGCTGGGCACAGGAGGTTTAAAATGTCCAGTTTTTTACCCACCAAGGTGTTTGTTTGTTGAAGAAGGAAAAAGATTATATGGGAATTCTGCCTGGCTGGGCACGGCCAGTACAGAGAGAGCCCCGTGGGCCATGTGTCTCCTTCTCTGGAGCATTAACCTTGTGGTTTTATAGTCCTCTCTCATTTTTTTCCACCTTTGATCATT
>NW_009226454.1:0-851 GCF_000690835.1 Fulmarus glacialis | reverse complement strand
TTTGTGCGAGCACATCTCTGCCTACCTTTCTTTCTAACTCTTTCTTCAGATTTTCTTTTGGCTCTCCTTAGCTAGAGTTAATTCTGATCCTCCCCTCCTACTACTGGGAAATGACATAGCTATATATTGCTTATCTCCTTTCATATTTTAATGAAGGGCATGAAAGATAATGGCTGAATTTCTATAGCGGCAGAAGAAATGGTAGATGACGCTATTGTCTACACACGCACTGGGTCTCTATAAATACAGAAAGTCTGTAATTATCATTAGAAGGTTTGTTAAAATTGAAAAGTAGAGGAATGCCAGCTATCCATTAATGAAAATCTCTCTCTTCCCCTGTTACCCTCGGAGGAAGCTGGCAAGCTGTTCCCTATTCTGAATACTGTTCCTCTACCTCCATCCTTTTTCCTCCCTTCCTCTCATTTCCATTCCTGTCAAAGCCTGCAATGCCTTCAGTATGATAAACACACTGCTCGTGTTCCTCCACTCCTATCTCACAGAAGAAGATGAGGCTCATTAAGTGCTAGCATTTTTATTTAACACAAATGCATTGTTTCGGTACCATTTCATGTACCCCTGTGACCGTGTGCTCAGAGTTAAATGTCTGGGAGCTGTGTATGCCAGTCCCAGCCTGGAGCCTACGTCCCTTCTACTCTCCCAGCAGTGGCAATCGTCACCTTGTCATCACAGCTGCACCCTGTAGGATGTGGCATGGTGTCAGGATCCAGATCTGCATCCAGGTGTTTTCGTCAGGAGACTGCATCTGCTCAAAGAGCACTTTTTAATATATTTATATATGGATGTAGATGTAGATGTATATTTACACACACATGCATGCACACACGCACACA
>NW_009226453.1:19992-21975 GCF_000690835.1 Fulmarus glacialis | reverse complement strand
CCCGCCCAAAACCTTCAGCTGCACGGAAGCTTGTTTGCTCTGCGGCAGCATGTGGTGCCACCGCCAGCCACCAAGTCAGCCCTGGCTTCGTGGGAAAAAACACCATGGGAAGAAAATCAAGCCACAAGAGAGAAAATGGATGAGCTCCAATGGTATTTTAACTACTGCTTTTCCCTGTCTTTCAGACACACGGAGAGAAAATGGCTGCTTCTCTACTGGTCTGTTCCTCTCTTCACAGTCTTGCTAGCCCTGCAGTAACACAACTTACTCTTGCTGTGACCTGCTATAATCATGTATACACACCTGCAGGAAACCATGATAACCCCCAGCCCCAGCTCTTCCCGTACAGCTTCCTGACACCCAGCCCAAGAAGCACCTTGTGCGGGCCAGATATGGGTTCTTGGTACAGACGTACCCCTTGCATCCCAATCCCATCCTCACTCACCACTTCAGTCCTACTTGGAAAAGCCTCACAAGGAATATTAATTCTTCTTGCTGAAGTTATGCTTAAGAGCCCTGAGCTGTCAGATGTGGCCAGCAGCTCTGACTAGCTCTCCAACTGCCTCACCGGGGTAATATCACACACCCACCAGCACACCCTCTGAGTCCCTGCATCCCCCTTCAATCTGAGATGCACTCATCTCTGCTCCCCTGGCCTTACGTGTTATTATCTGGCATTATCTGTGCTCTCAGAGGGCACCCACATATTCCTGTCAGCCAATGAAGCAGAGCACAAGCATCTGTGCAACTCCTTCATCCCAGGCAAATGCAACAAAGCGCTCTACTCAGGCAAGGCGCCTTTCTCTGATTTGTTTTTAAATTTGTTCCAGTGGAGCCAAAACTGCATTTCAGCAGATTTTCCCATTAGCTGTTTATGCAGCGGAGCTGGGGAGGTCTGCAGCTTCTGCTGCGGCTGTGAAACAAGTTATGGGTTACTGCCTGCAGACAGGCTTCAACACAGCAGTTGTGATAGACTTTGTTTTGCACAGCAGTAAGCCACTCTTGACTGTTCTCTGTAATCAAATCCCTCCAGGTGTCTGCTAAAGATGGGACTCTCTTCCATTCTCCGGAGCTGCAATCCATTGCACGCTGGATCAGCCGGGCTAAAAGGCACACCTCTGGTAAAAAGTTGTGCAACTTACCAAGCTACCTAGTAAATATAACTTTACCGTGTAGATATCATGTTCAAGAGAGCCATTCAGTGGTGCTGCAACTGCTGAGAGAGGGCTACGTATCTGTTTTCCTACGCAGGGAGATGAAAACCAGTTAAATAACTATGTGATGACAGATAAGGAGGTATCGACGGGCAGAGGCCTAGACAACAAGAGGAAAGAATATACTAATTGTGGTGAGAGAAGCAGCAGCAGCAAATACCGGTAGCCAAAGGGCTATCTAGTTCAGCTAAGGGAAGCAGGTGAGGCCAGGGAGGCAGATGCCTGTGTACTACAGGGAATCTCAGGTGATGCTGTGAATCAGAGAAGTAATGGTGGGAGGAGACCTCCGGAGGTCTCTGATCCAGCCTCTGGCTCAATCAGGTCACCATGATTTTGTATGACCGAGTCTAGAAACCCTCCAAGGGTGGAGATACTGTTACCTTTCTGGGTACCTGTTCCCAGTGCTGCATTACTCTTCCGGTAAAAAAGTCGTTCCTGAAGTTCAGTCTGAACCTGCCAAGCTTCATCTTGTTGCCATTGCTCCTTGTTATACCATCTGCTACTATTGAGAACACTTTGGCTCCATTATCTTTGTAACTACCTTCCAGATATTGGTAGGAAAGAAACATGAGCAACTAATATGGGGTGTAAACTAGCTATCATGCAAGTAACAGAAATATGGTAGAATAACAGTCATCCCTGGTATTAAAATATTCTGCTGTTCAGGACTGATAGAAAGGAGGGTAAAAATAGTGCATTAGCATCACATGAATGTTGTTATAGCTTGTTTAGGTGAAACTCAGAAAGCTAAAAGAGGCTCTGGTGCAGC
>NW_009226453.1:509-19974 GCF_000690835.1 Fulmarus glacialis | reverse complement strand
TCAAGTTCCTAACTGGGTATGTAGGGAGAGAGCTAACAGTGAAAGAAAGAAATCCCAGTAAGAACTATGCTGCCATGGGGAAACTAACTTCAGAGTTATGGAGCTGAGAATAATCTCTCATGATCATAAAGGGCTTTAGGCCTATAATTTCCAATATGACAGATGACAATTTCCTTCACAAAACCATCACTGAACTTACAAAAGATCCGTTAGTTGTAAATAGCAATTAAGTCATAGAGCAGGTGGCCATCAAAAATAAATTTGGAGCATGTGATCATAATTTCCTGACATATAAATTAAGCAGGAAGCTAAATAAGATGAGGCCTGTACTATACATGCAGGTTTTGTTTCAAAAGAAATTAAAACCCAAGGAATTACGGATACTCTTTAACATGGACTGTAGCAGTAGGGAAACTGGATGTGAAAGATGCCCAGAATTTCTGAGGGAGGTGCACAGTGGCTGTGGAACTTGCACCCCAAGTAAAGAAGCAAAAATCCCTCTGTAGCTACCTGGATGAACAGCCAAAAGGTGAAGAGTAAGGAGAGAGATCGGCAAAGAAACTCTTCTTCAAATGTTTGTAGATACAATGTAACGTCAATCTGGAAAACGGATTTTTGAAAGAAGAGAAAGTTTTTCATGTAAGTAAATAACTGAACCAGGAAGGAGAAAATGGCTATGCAAAGAAGATGGGGTCAAAAATAAAAATAATTGTTAAAATTAAATACATATAAAATAAACATAAATAATAAATACAAATAATAGTCTTCAACCAGGAAAATTATAGTGAAGAGCGGAGCAGAGGAAAGGAGCATAATGAATATGAGGGTATAGGAACTACCACATCTGATTTGAAAGCAAAGCAAACATTAATGTGATGAAACTAAGGAAACAAGCTAAGACTTGGATTTTTTTAAACCATATAATTTTTATTCTTAAGAAAGCAACAAGGAGTTACAGAGTTTTGCAAAATAACAAACACTGTTCAGATAAACTTCACCTTATCTGTGCTCACTCAGTTTTGGGAGTTGGAGGCCCAGCAAGTAATTTCTCCCTCCAACCTGGACTTATGGTATGTGTCAGTAGGTGAACTCCCCTTTCACCCCTTAGGAATTATCACCTGCCCCCTGTTACTGTGTAACACTGATGGGGAATTTCCAGCCCCTTCCTCAAGGAGAAGCATTTATCCAGTAAGTCTGTTGCTGGCAACAAATGATGAGCGTACAGGAACATCAAAATTTGTGACTCTCTGTGGCTTTACCATGGCCTGTCAGCTCATGTTTCAACAGTCCGCTGGCTGAATGCTCTAACCCAGAACAGAGATTGTGCCACAGAGTGAGGTCCACTGTATAAATTACAATTCAAAACAGAGTCTGCATTTCACTGAGTTCACCAGGCTCATCCAAATATCTTACTTTGTCAGTAGAAACCAGATAAAATAAACAAAACTCTCTATTCCCCTTATGTCTCTGCTCTCCTAAACATCGCTCCTATTCTCCTAGTGTCTGAACCGTTTCCTCCTAAAACATTTGCCTCACCTCTTCCACATCCCACTTCCCTTCATTGGTGTGTCCTTTTACCGTTCTCCACTTGCCTCTTCCCATGACACCTACAATAAGGCAGGTCTCCTCTATCCAAACCCGTTACCTTTCCTGTTTCCCATCTTTCTGCTCGCTTGTCCCGAGCCTTTTTGCCCTGCTCTGACCTCTCTGGTTTCCATGATGCCATCATTTCTGTTCCCATTCTTCCAACGAGTGCAAAACACATCAGCCTGGAGTGTGCGGAGTATTGCTCTTGCCCTGCACAAAACATGGGCAGCACAAACGGGGTCAAACCCATGACGGTCTGGAGTGTGTGATCTGGACCGAGAGCAACCTCAGTTGCTGGACTTGGGTCCCCTTTTCCACTTCAGACCCTGCCACAGCAAAAGACCTGTTCTGAAAGACACCAAATGCCCAGTTTCTTCTAATCAAATCCTGCAAGCTGAAATTTAGGAAGAGTTTTAACTTTCCGTCAGTCAAGATATGAGCTTAAACTAGGAGCCTAAGGACTTGCTGAACCCAAATTGAAGCCTCTTGCCTTTTAACTAAGCCAGCGTTGTCCTCACCAAGATGAATAGAGCAGGCAAATTCGGTTCCTTGCAGCTCCCCAAAGCTTCTGCTGACTCTGCTAGCGAGCAGGTCGATCAACATTGACCTAGCTTGGCATACATCCTCTGATTAATTAAACTGCATCTGACACCAGCCCACAGATCTCCGCTAGTGTTAAATGCGAGATAAAGTAAGAAGCGGCTACCAGCTGGCATTTGCCAGGTGGGTACGCACTAGTGTAAGGGTCATCTCCACTTCCCTGTACAGCTTTCCCCCTTGCAGGGTCGGGTTAACCAGACTAACCTGGAGATAACTGTGGATTTTCAGCTTCTACTGTATATGCTGAAGGTTACTTAACCAAATTTGCAGTTTACAGAAGTATACATATATATTGACAGGGGTGAATTTGTCTCTTTCTCTCTCTGTGAATTAACAGCCTGTGTCTCTCCAGCGTACCCTATAGCAATACCTATAGCAGGAAAATGATCCAGTCTCCTAGACGTTGTATGTACACCCCTGCTGATCCCAAGAGGTAGAGGTTGCGACATTCTTACCTCCGACCCACACCATGAACCACCACATTTGCAGAGGTTGCATCCTCCCTGTAGTCTGATTCCGGCACCTCCCGCACAGGGAAGAAGCAGGACCAGTGCTAATACGGCTGGAACTGAAGTCATGCGATCTCCAGGAGCAGGGAGATACAAGAACAAAATCCTCTGGCATCAACAGGAGGAGGCCAGAAGTGTAATAACACTGGTGCCGGTGACACTGGCACTAAAGGTAAAACGAGCCCAATTCATACCTAACATAGGCCACAATTTCAGGGCAGCTACATCAGTTTACAGCAGCTAAGTGGCTGATCAGGTGAGAGACGGTTCACAGGTTGAAATAACTTTTTCATGGTCACTTCTACCAGCCTTGAACACTGACTTACTCTGCGACCCTATCATTTAAGTTTTTTTTTTCCCTCCCCAAATTATCCATAATTTTAAGTGGCTCCATTTTTACATACCCAGCATAGATACTGGCACCCAATTTTTGGACGTGCATTTGCAGCTGCTGTGGTCTGCAGCTACAGTTGGGTGCTCAGCATCTTTCAAAATCAGGTACATGATATGCGAAGGATGAGGCCCTGGTGTAGGGGCCAGTCTAGGAAGTCTGGCTGTATGTTCTCACCTCTGTCAATATCCCTGTGTAAAACAGAGTGATAATATTGGGCGGTCTATGTTACATGGGATGTTTTGAGGACAGGTGAGTTTTTGTAAGCAACTTTAAAGGACGGCCAGTTTGGTTTTGTGCAGTGGCTGAAGCCACAGGATGAAGGATCAGAGCACCCAGCTTTAACTGCTCCTGGCCCAGCTTAGGTTCCCCGTGTTCATCTGCTTCAGTTTCCTCTGCATAAAACTGGGATGCTACTTGTCATGTTTTCCACAGGATACCTGTGCAAACAAGTTTATTCTCATGTGTAAAGCGTTATGAGACTTCCCAGTAAGGATCTCTAAGGACAGAAAAGAGAATAGCATTAAAAAATAAATAAATCTGTAACTGCTGCTACTGCAGCTCCTGGGACCAGTCCACTTCCCCACAACTCAAACGACATGCTCCTGAGGGTGTGTGTCTGGAGAAGAAAAACATCCTCATATGGTGATAAATCTCATAGGGACCACTTAAGCCACAGTGTAGACAAGGACGAGCTGCACTCAGCACGGTTTCGGTCACCACGCAATTCACGCCTTTGATTACCAAGTGCTGAGCTCAGGTTCATCAGCAACCTTTATCGGTAGGAGAGGGCTCCTTCTTGCATAGCCTGCCTCACCCCAGATCTGCACCGAGACCGGGGATGGCAAGCGCAGCGTGTGTCCATCCACCTGGGTCGTTTTTCCCCTGGCCAGCCCAGGCGAGGAGAGCAGTGGTCCAGGCCAGCAGACGTCCCAGCTCCCTGCGAGGTCCTCCTGCCCGAGATGGTGAGATGAAAGCCAGACCTCATGTCCTGAGCTCGCACTTCTGACTATGAGCTTAAAAAAGAAAGGAGTGTGAGTCAGCACCGCTGCGGCTGTGCAGCGGCTGTAAGCTGTCGAATCAGTTTACGGCCATTTCAGAGGAATCCCACCCACCACCACAACTATGGCATTTCTAACTAGCACCTCTGAAATGGGTTGAAATAAGACAGATGCTGTTGGTGACATGCCCGCTTCCTCTCATCTGTTGCCTCAACAAGCACATTCAGGTTTTAAATTAGTATATTTATTAAAAAAATCAACTAAACCCTGCTCTGTAAAAAACAAAAAAATTCTTAGACTCCAGCCCATTTAACTGGAGCAAACATTATCCATACTGTTACTGAATGGGTTGCCGAATGCCTTTTCTTTTGCAGAAAAAACCAAAATCTTTCTTTGACAAATCATTTACATTGCTTACAATTACGATTTGCAATCTACAATTGCAAAACTGAGTAGGTAAGGCATTCTAAGAATGTCTTAAAATATTTTTTGATGGCTTTAATGGATTTTTAAGTAAAACAGAGAAAGTTGTTAACTGAAAAATATAAAAAGTCAATTGAACCCCTAAAACTTTTTGCTACTTGGTTATTTCTAACAAAGAGCAAGTTTGTTTGCTTTGGTTTGGTTTGAATGTTCCCATGAGCTCAGCTTCAGGCTTGTGCTCAAACGCTGTGCTAACTAGGCATGCTTGCCTGAATTGGGGCCCTAAACAATGGTCCCTGGCTGTGCGGTACATTCCTGAGTCCTAATTAATTCACTTGATTTTGGGGGCTCCTTTTCTTTTGCCCATGTCTCAGAACAGGCTAGCAATCCCTAGGTTTGCCGGGCAGGAGGGCACTTGCCTGTGCTCCCAGAACTTGGCTTTCCAGCCAGAACTAAGGTGTTTCAGACCTAGTCGAGCTAAGTCCGTTAACTGCTCTTGCTTCTCTCAGGGACATGGTACAGGAGCAGCAGCCTACCTTCAAGGTTGCAAAGATGCTGTTTCAAACAAGATCCTTATTGCTTTCTCCAGGATGCTGTATTAAGCAAGGAGCAGAAATGTAAACGCAAAGCACGTGATATCAGTGAGCAGTGGATGAATTTTCAACAGATTAATGCAGGAAAAAAAAGATGCAGGATGTTCCAAACGCAGCTGGGGAGAAGCCAGTTTTGTATGTCCAAAGGAAAGTTGGAAGCAACAACCTTTACACCCAAATTCCCAAATCTTCTTTTCAAGGACCCTGAAAGGAGCGTGGCAGAGGGGAAGCAGGTTGTTCAGACTCTGCGCTTGAAAGTAGAAACCAAAGTCTTTTGAGTCTGCTCTCGAGATTCACACATGCCTGTCAGCAGCACGGGGTCCGTCTTGTGCTCCACTTGGTAGAAGGGACAGTTCTTCAGGTGCTCCGACATGCACGCGACGTCGTTGCGCTGCCATTTGTTAACTCTGGAGAACAGGCTGCTGAACTGCCAGATCTAGTACAGGGAAGGGAGAGAAATTGGGGAAAGAAGATGAGAAAGTTAGTAAAAATAGAAGAGGATTTTAAAAATCTATATATGCTTACAGTGCATGTGCATTACTCGTACTGGACAGGCTAGCGAACGTCTGATTGTGCAGGCCTGGCATAACAAGTAAAAATGGGGTCTGTATTGTTACATACCTCATACTTGCTGGTTTTGCTGCTTTAGTCACTACCTGCCATTTTTAACAGGAAAGTGTCCTTCTACAGTTTTTGTGCCAATCCAGGGCGGGGCATGAGGAAATCCAGAACACCTGGCCACCGCACCTCTACAGAAAACTCCGTCGCATGTACGGTGTGATCCAAGATGTTTATAGCTGCATCCAAGATGTTTATAAAGCAGAGTGACTACAGCACGCTTGTGTGATACGTATCTCAAAGTAACCTGACTTCATAAAGACCTTCCAAAGCATCTATCTGCAACTTCAAAGTAATGAACATTGCAACACTGTTGTTATTCACCCTACCCGAGAACAAGCCTGGGAAATCTAAGGTTAAAGTTATTCCTAGAGGAGATACAAGCTTGTAAAAAATAGAAATGTGCAGTTAAAATTTTCTGATTCTGTTTGCAGTGATACCATGTATCATTTAGTGACACACTAGCATCTAGTGATAAGACTGTGATTATGTCATTTAATATTTGCTGTATACCATTACATCAAATGACTTTTTAAAGTCATAGTAGATTTCTTCTCCCTAAGAAGGATTCTTCCTGTAGAAGAAGGACATTATGTGGGTGTGCTACACTTAAGATCACCTGAGCCTGTCCTAGTCCTAAGAAATCATCGCCATTATACATAGTAGTCAAGAAATTCAGATTAATTACAAACAGAATGTTTTGAGGCAGAGCCTGTGCATTGGAAACAAGATTACTGCACGGTCAGTAAGAGAGCTAACATGAGAGGGGTTAGACAGTCCTTAAATTCAAGGCTGCCGGTTTGAAATTGCGCTACAGTAACTGAAGTTAATTGCTATTTGATTGCTCAACTGGAATTTCTTCCTTTTACTGAAGGAAGCCTCATCCTCCAGTAAATGATTTCAGTGGCTAATTCCTGTTTTGGATTGGGCTAATTCAACTTGCAGCCACCAAACTTTGTTACACAGATTTTGAATTCACCATGCTTCAATTTTTTTCTCTTAATAAAGAGGACTTTCTCTTAAGAAAGAGTCATGAACTGCTAAGCTTCCCTTTGATAAGAATCAATAGGTGGAGATCTTCAGGGGTCTGCTTGAAAGCCAGGTCCTTAGATCACTTCTGGGAGTCTTCCTTGGATCTAAATTATTTGTTCCTAGATCTCTGCCTTGTTTGCTTGGTGATGCTGGAGTCTCTCATGTTATTCTTTCAACCAGTTTTATGTTAGAGCAGCTGCAAGGCTATCAGCTAGAAAAAATCCTGTAATAACTATTGTTCGGCTATGACTTAAACTGAGCTGTGTTTACATATTTCGTTGAGACTACCCAACGAGGGAGATAATTTTCTAGCGCAAAGAGTGGGAGATCAGCTTTGCAGAAGGTGGCTTCCTATCCCCATGCTGCTCCCTCAGGTGCCCACAACCCAACGAGTCAGACACTCATGACAATCCTGTGAACTACGAATCGTGAAAGCCCTTGGGGGCTGATGTGAACGCCTGAGCTCCTTTCACAGCCACGACTCCTTGTTCTTTACCCTTTTGGCATTCTGAACCGTGTTTTAATTTTGACATACCCTGGATGAGCTTGTAAAGAACAACAAAAAAGTACAAACCTCAAGTTCTTCAAAACCTCGTGTGTAATCTTTAAATATCAGGAATTCTCAGTTCCCGGTGCTTAAAAATGGTGCACATGCAAACAGGTTACCCAAGACACATTGTGCTGCAAATTCACACCTTCATGAACCTTCTCCATATCTGCATGCTTACATGCAGCACCCCTTGCTATGCTTGTGTTTTATCTGGAGAGAACCCATCGCTGTCTTTTTCCCAGTGTCACAGTCACTTGCCTTTTTGCGAGCTTTCCACGAAGTACCACCATGAGAATATTGTTTTTTCTCCCAGACCAGCAGGACCATTCCCCTCTCTTGAAGAAGAGTGGCACAGATGTCCCTCATCAGCACTGACACTTGCGATAGCTGAGATAAACTGAAGCTGTCCAGGAACCCAGCAATGTACTTGAGCACTTCCACTGGGAGGCTGCTCAGCGAGTCCTTATTTCTCCCTCGATTAGCCACTGTGGAATTGCACTTCCCTGTTTCAGCAAGGACGGTGTCCACCTCTGGCTTAATAGCAAATGTCTTGAGAGGCTTGCTGTATATAACCTTGGCCTTAAGTCCATCAGGGCGGAAGTGATTTTGAACAAAAGTACATCCCAAATAGGCCAGTGGGCAGCGATGCTGGAACCATCCATCCAGACATGACTGGATATCAGCATGCACATTCTTGAAGTGGGACGGGAACTCGTCCCTCCTGAAGAAATGACTGCAAGTGAATGTGAAAGCTGAGCTGCTTTTGTTGTGTCTTCTGGTTACACATTCAGTGTAGAGCTCCACATGGAGCTCTGGTGGGCTTTTTTCATCCAGAATATCTGCTAGAACAGCACGGGAGGAGAAGGGCTCCAGAGAAAAGCTGTATGTCTGTGTTGCAAAATCCACAAAGAGTCCATCAATACCCCTTGCTTCGGAGATCTCATGGCCTTTCAGCTCTTTTTCCAGTGCACACAGCAGCGTGGCTTTAACTATATTTGCCTTAGGTAGTTCTTCTAGGTTTATTCCCAATTCTGAGGTATCCACTGACTTGTCTGAAGTTGGTACCTTGTGGCCCAGTGCATCTCCTAGTCGTGCTCTTTTGCCACAGTAACTGACTGGCACTTTGAAGGTGTAAACAGTCTTCACCTCCTGAGCTTCCAAGTTCCCATAGACAAAGTCTTTTTCTTTGGGCGTGCAAGCAGCCAGTTGGCCAAAGCGGATGAGCATTCCCCCATGATGTACCAGATACATGTTGTAATCTCCTACACCAACTTCCTTCTTCAGCCTCTCCAGGACCCCTTCTTGCCAGGGAGCCAGTCCTGTCATTTCTGTATTCGGTGTTACTTGTTCAGGCTTTTGGTCTTTTGCCTCTTCTGCACCGTCAGGTACTTCCTTTGCCTTCTCTGTGGAGCTGGCAGCATGAGGGGCTGACGCTGTTTTCCTGGAAGCCTCCTCCATCTTTTGTCCTGCGCCGGCTGCTGAGCCCGTTACCTTACAAGCCAGGAGCTCTTTGCTGAAAATGGTCTCCCAGGTGTTGTAACTCCCCAGATCCATTCCCTCTTTGTCCTTTGCCAAATCTTCACGCTCACGTTGGCTGAGCTCGGACAACTGGTCGTCACCCTCTTGGGAACCACAGGCTACTCCTCCCACAGCACCTTCTTCCCCACCCGTGGCTTCATCCATTAGCTCTTCCACTTCATCCTTTTTCCTCCACTCTGGAAACAAGTCGGCTATTTTCAAAGTCCTGAAAAGTATCTTCTGGTCTCTGAGCGCCAAGGCTGTGTCCAGACACTCTTCGTTCAAGGTCTCCTTCATAATGTTCTTGTGGAGGGTTGTGTCTGAATCCACGTTTGGCCAGCGATTCCACTCCATCGAGCAGCAGACAACACTGGCTGGACAGACCTGGAGGTGCTTGGCCAGCTTGAAGCGGGCCATGGAAAAAGGGCAGCCATAGGCTGAGTTGAGGCAGGAGACCTGCTCTAAGGGACAGAGCAATTGGTGTTCCTCCGCCTTGCACATGTGGAAGGTGGCCCCGCAGTGAAAGCGGCAGCTGATCACCATGCAGGAGATGGAGGGCTCAATCGGTGCGCGGCAGTGCCGGTTGAAACATCTCTCACAGTGCCTGTGCTGCCCAGGGGGAGCTTTCTGAGGCCGGTGCTGTGTGTAGCAAAAACAAGAAGACAAGAGTTACTGCCTGAAGGAGCAAGAATGGCCACAGGCTGTCCATGCCCGTGCTTGGTTTCTACGCGTTAGGTGCTCACATGCACCTCTAGCGGGAATAAGGCTGTGGGTAAATGACTGCCAGCTCCATACAGTCACGTACCAGTACTGATACCCACGGTAGAGCATGGCATAATAGCAGCATGGATTTAGATAAGGTCCTTACCCATTAGCCCAGCAGAGGCAGCCAGGGTTTGGGAATGAGCTGTTTTCTGTCCCAATATTTACACTGGGTCTATCTATACCAACCTGCTGAAATCAAGACTGCCAGAGGCACAGTGAGGGAGCTCAGCACTTCCTCAGTGCAGTTTGAGTAGGAAAGATGACGTTTCTTTCTCCTCACTAGAAAAATTAGCTGGTCATTTGGCCTACGTGTCTTGTCATCCCCCCCCTAAAGACATGAATGTTGTGCAAATGAACCTCCCTTTGCTCTACACCAGCAAGGCTGAGAGTGAGGATTATCATCATGATCCCAGTTCCCGGTGTGGAAACCAGCCTGGGTAAAGGCTGATTTGCCTGGCCTTCTTTGATTTACCCTTACACTCCTAGATCATGCCTGCATGTCGTGGAACAGAGACTGCAGGGAACTTTCCTTCAGGCAGGTTTACTTGCTACTTTCAGGTGTCAAAACTTGGAATAAGATGATGCCTTGGTCTGTGTTTTGGAGAGAAGCTCCAGAGTGCAGAGGAGGCTTGTTGCAAGGTTATAGTCACCCAGTTAAATTCATTTTCTTTCCCTTTTTTTTAAAAACTGCCTTTCACCTTTCTTCCCCTTGCTATCACCAGTGAATGCCGATTTCGAGTAGATAGGAAGGAGGAGAAGAGGGCAGGTATGGTTTATCTCGTCCTCAGCTCAGCACCACGGTGTGCAATCAGGGCAGAAGGGGAGCGACAAAGGTCTAACCTCAACAGAGCTTTTCCCTTCCTGTGACGGAGCAGGGGAGAGGTCAGCTCTGAGCATGCCTTTTACAAGGTGCCTCTCTGAGAAAGAATCCATTTTTGTTCCTTTGGGATCTATTTTAGAGCATGATCCTACAAAAACTTGTCACCATTGCTCTACTTTTTCAGTCCATCCTACGTGCTTCTGCCAAGTCAGTGTCAAACACTACCCGGAACTGAACAGGTGATCCTGAGTTGATCATATTTTAGATTCAGTTTATAAAGGTGTTAGTGACACCACAAGGGGCCAGAAAATAGGGGAAAAGGTCCCAGGCAGCAAGTAGTAAACAATACCAGTCTCTGTTTCATAAATTCAGCTGCCACCAGGCAGCTCCATGAATTTAACATTTTGCAACCAACAGATTGGATTAAAAGAACAAGTTGAGGATGCCAAAACAAATGTTTCCAAAATTTCAACCAGCTTTATTATATAAACAGGCTAAATGTTTTCTTAAGGAAGACTGCATTTCAGTTCTCACATTTCCATATTAATGCAGTTTCAAAATATATATAAAAATTTTTCCTCTCCTCCCCTTATAAACCTTTGATATAAAAAGGACATACAATTTTTCTGAGGTCCAACAACAAAAAGCAGAAGTACAAGAACATGATGTATGAAGATCCTTATATAAAAAGTTATCACTACCAGATTACTAGCTTTGTGTCAGAACGAACCACTGATATGCTTTGCTTTCATTATTGTGTTTTTGTTCTTTCCAAGTAAGTCAATTAAATCAGTTTAATTAGTAAAATTAATGCACTTATGAGGCCTGCTTCCAAAAGTTCTCAGTTGCCCTTGCTCGTAATGTCTCTACCCTTGCAATAATTCCCGGCAATAGCTGTTACTTCTCCCTACACATGGGAAAAGAGAAGCACAGAGTCCAACAGCAAGTAAATGGAGATGGTGACTAGCACGAGGCATGCCTTCTGTTGTAAAAAATCTAAGAACACAAGAAATGACATTCTGGGTCAGACCAGTGGTCCACCCAGCCGAGGAATCTTCTTCAACAATGTCCGTAAGAGATGCTGTTTAGGGGTAGCCTGTAGGACCTCCTGCGGTCCTTTCCCCTCATACACGCTTGTTGGATTAGAGAACTAGAGGCTGCTCACTGACTGCTTGGAGTCAGTGATATACCTTGCATACCTTCAACTGGTATCAGTAACTTGGCCCAAAGAAGAGCTGCTGCAAGCAGAAAAGTCCAGACTTCTGACTTTCTGCTCCTTGCTGTAGAGGCTGCATTCCAGCTTGGTTCAGTCTACCGCGAATCTTTGTGGAAGGGAAAAGGCTAATGATAAGGAGAAACTGTAGTTCTGTTTCCAAACAGGACGCAGGGTGCTTTTTTTTTTGGTGAAAATGAGAAAAAGATTTTTGACAAGTCTTCCCACCACACTTTCTATGCAGGAAGAACTACCATAGGCCCAGCAGACTCTCATTTGGCTCTTGGAAAAAATACACATTATCAGTAAAATAATTTAGATTTTGGTTTTTTCCTAAGGTTAAATAAAATACAGTAGTGTCGTTTACCTAGATGTGAGTGCTTTTGCAACCCCAGGCTTAAGTGACCTACCCGTGAGGAGAGCTGTGCTGCAGAGGAAGTAGGCTCAGGCTCCAGGGGAAGAGACGATACGTGAAGCTGCTTCCCCTGTCTCTCTCAAAGGCACTGTTTTAACTTCTCCTCTTTCACGTCTAGGCAACGGAACTCATGAACAACGCAGGGAAAGGAAAGATGTCTGGGAAAGGCAATGCATGTGCGTTCCTGCGGCCACCGAAGACCACACACTTGTGTTTGAATTTGATGCGCCTTAATTGCTTAACACATCTTTGTTCCATCCATTGTGACTTCCAACACTGACCAACACCTGTTTACATCTCTTAGTGAATCCCATTCCTCCTTGGTCCTGCAGGGTAACGGAACAAGTCCTCTGTGATCCCTTTACCTAGGGACAAATTTACACTCTCAAGTATAAGGCTCCAGTACCTTCACCTTTGTTTTCATGGAAAGAGCTCGAGACAGCAATGCAGAAAAAGAATATTTTGTGACTGTCCGTCATAACATTCCCTGCCTTGTCTTGGGAAGCACTGGCTTCTGCACAGAGGTGACACCAGGGTACTGGCCAGGGTGGCCCCAGCCACATCCAGCCCTTAAATACATGTGGTTTAGGGTGGTATCTGTCCTGCTTTAGGCTGTTTAGTTACGTCTACTTTTATGCGGCTCAGCGAAGCAGGAGATACAGATGGATTTATTTCACATTGGCAGCATCCTTGCTGCTCTCATTCTTGTAGCATTTTGCTGCAAATATAATCCCTAAAAATAGTCCCAGCTGTGACTTGCATAAGGTCAGAGGAAGGCTGGGTACATTACACCACAATGAAAACATGAACGTGTGAACAATACTTTCCACTGCAAAACCAACTCTTGGACAGAAATAATTGATAAATAAAAATACATCTGAGGCACAGGTCTTACGGTTCTCCAAAAACACCGAAAGGGCTGATCGCAAAGTTTCTGGAGAGGAGCCTGCTTTCACACTGTTGTATGCTGAAACAAACCCCATCTGAATCACGTGTAGAGAAAGAAAACACATGCTTGCTTTATCAAAAGTGACCACATCAGAGCATTCAGATCCAGAATAAGTCTTCAGCATTATTCAGATCTGCCATTTTTAGTTGAGTTTTCCTCATCTCTAACTTGTATATGCTGTTCTGTCAGACAAATGATTTCTATACCTCTCTTCTCATTGTCAAACCTGTGAAGCTGAAGGACGGGAAGAAACGATAGAAAACTTTCCTGATATTTATCAGGGTTTGAATGCTTCTTCTATTCTGACATGCTGGTAATCCAGAACTCCGTATTTTAACTGATGATCTAGTTAGCTCTGTGGTTCAGTTGATGGTATTATTGCCAGTACACAGACTACAACTTTCAAAACCCTGAGCAGAAAGTTTACAAATTCTTGCCTCAGTAAGTTTGATACATAACATGCAGAGGCAGGTGACACACAGATACGTCGGTTGATGAAACATTTCTCTAAACCTGTACGCTTCTTGTTTCCCTGTAACTTGCAAAATTTCCTAAGAGCTGGGTTAGAAAAAAAATCAAAACAGAAATGCTCACTTGAGCTCACTTGAACCACATGTTCAAGCTACTGTGGAAAGAAAGGATGCAAATTACAGTCCGCAGTCTGCCCACTTTAGTAAATCTTTATTTTTAGACCGTCATGACAGCAAATCAAGCAAGGTTTAAAAATATACAGCTACTATTTTAACTGCAGATATGTCTGTGTCTGGAGCAGATCTGTTCATAACTTGCAGTTTATAAACCAATTACAATTTATTTTCAGTAAATATATATTTAATTCAGTTGCAGTCAATGAGCCAAAACAATACAACTGTTTTCTTATTTGGTATTTGCTACATGTGACTGATCATATGACATACTAAGGTTATACATCATACCTGAGCTCTTCTCACAGAATCAAGGGATGCCTCCCATTTTAAAGAACCATCAAAAAGGGCCACGAGAAACCCCAGATAATTACCTTAAAGAGTGCCCCTGAGATGAGGTTGCAAACAAACATAAAACAATCTTTCTAAGATTTACAATGTGATAAGGAGCTCTTAAAAAATCTCGGGAAAGTTTGCATCCAAATGCTGGAGCCAAGAATGTTAAAGTTTATATATAATGTTACAACGGAAAACTATTTTCAAGGAACGTGAATACTTTTAGTGAAGTATATAGGGCAGGTAGGAGATATTCTCTATTTCTTTGAATCCTTGTTATCCCGTATGTGGTGTTTATCTTGTTTTTATCATAATACTTAAATCCTGAGGTGAATACAGAATTATTCATCTCCTTACAGGGTTTTTCAATATATTTACTATCTTAGTATCTGAAGGGGGTTCACAACCAATAATGAATTTATCTTTGCAGTACTAGAGGTGCACCTGAGGTTAAAAGATACTATTACTTCTATTTGGCAGATGTAGAATTGAAGTTTAGAAAGATGAAAAGAAATAGAATTAAAGACAATATTTTATGTAAATAAATAAATAAATAAATATGTACACACCAAGCATGGTGTGCACATATTTTTGATGTTTCACTTGCAGTTGCATGCCTCCTGCACAAAAACCCTGGCAAAGCCACCTGTAGAATCACATTTTCTAGGAGAGCATCTAAATGTCATTAAACTAGAGATTTTCTTCTTTTCATGCAGCGTTCTTCCTCAGTCCCCACGTACTTAACAACCTCAGCAAGAAATCAGGCTTGGGTCTCCTTTTGCTACACAGATATATTTATTTCTTGAGGCTGAGGAAGAAAACACTATGCCATTTGAAACCATACTGCAATGCATTTGTACATGATTCTCGGGAGCTTAATTTTTCTAAAGTCCTGTCTTTCGATACAAAAAAAGCAAACCCAAGAATGCCACCACTTGGAATCATGGTGACCCCTAAGTGAGTCAACCCCCACATCTCAACACCCACAGCAGGGACAGCTACAGCTTGAGCGACTGCCTTGTCATTAGGCGTAGCAGGTCACTGTCCTTCCTGGCACACCTGCTCTGCAACTGCCACTCAGACTGATCTTGCATATACGTGTTGCCAGCCGACCCTTAAATGAGTCAGGCAATGAATATGGTATAACCCAGGGTAGGTGGAAAGGGAGAATAAAAGGTATAGGTGAAATCTTCATCAATAACACTAATAAATTTCTAGCAAGCATGTACAACACATAGTTTCTTTGAGGCTCAGACCTTGAGCAAGTCCACATGGGTTTTATAGGGGCACTTTAATTCCAGCACAATCCTTCTGGTGAACATCAAATCCCCAGTATAAGACATGCAGAAAAGGTTTTCTGTGAGGTAACTGACCTGTTAGATAAGCCCAAAGATGGAAGGATGAGGCTGTGACAATCAGGATCCCTGTATTTTCTAGCTGGGGATCAGCTGGTTGAGCCTGTGGTGTTTCGTGGCAATAACCCCTGGTTCAGAGTTACTGAACAGGTTGGAATTGCTTTATACTGAAAAAAAAATGCTTTAAAAGGACAGGGATGGAGTAGGTCCACAGTATAGTGCATCAGTCAGGCACGTTCGTTGCTTTTCTTTCAAAGCACACGTGCTGCTCAGGTTCCCACAGCAGCACATCAACTTCTATTCAGCTCCCTAAACCTGGCATGCAGGACTGTGGAGCTCCAGAGAAGCTGTCGCACCATCAGGCCTCCCCCTCACCTGGTAAATCTGTGCTGCATGCATGCATGCAGTAAAGAGGCACCGAAACTTGCTACTGCAATTTCTGTCTAGTGAAATGCACTGGTGCTGTTATGGGAGGAGCAGGGGAGAGTTCAGAGCAGTGAGGCATGGGTACCACAGGGCACTGCTGGTGGAAACCCCACACCGCACTCCCCCCTGTAAGACCTAGATCAGCAATATACGTCTTGCTCCTCCCTAGCTGGTGCACCATAGCCATAGCTCACCTGAGACAAACCCACCCCAAAATTCCAGGCACTGAAGTGGTCCCCTGGGCTGGCGGTACGGTGCGGGGCAACCTGGCAGCAGGGTCTTGTGCTGGGCATGTTGGGGAGTCGTGTGGAAGACAGGCAGGACAGGGAGAAGGGGGAGGCTGTGGCATGGAGCTGCTCTGCTGCTTCTCATTCATGTGAGGCATCCCTGTGCTGTCCTTGGTAGAGACACAGACAGGCAAACTCCCACTTTGCATCGATAACTGGGAAATGGGTTTGGTTTTGGTTTGAGTTCAGCAAGTGCTTTAAAATAACAGGTTCCAGTTTAGTTGCAGTTTGAGGAAAAAAAACCCTGCGTTTTTTTTCTTTGGGATCAGATTCTGTTTTATGCCCTGGTAACAATCTCATTAACATACTTTTCTGAAAACTTCTTGAGATAATCATCAAGTGAATGGTTTTAAGCAAAACAAAAGAAACCCAGCCCAAGGCCCACATAGCGAATTTCAGATCTATTGGTCAAGGTCTAAGTCATAAAAACGAAAGAGGAAAGATTCCTGAATAAAAATTGCTAAGCAGCCACAACTCTAAATGGTACAGTAGTACCTCTAACACTTGTGATTCTTACTTCATCATCTTATTATTCAGTCTGGCTTACGAACTACAGTTTGCAGTCTGAATCTACAAAACTCACTGGATTTTAAGTCTTAGCATTTTTGCCAGAAGATTGCTCTTGCCTCTCCTCTGACCCTTACTGTATCTCCTTGTCTTACTTCTCTTAGAGTTTCTTGAAAATTACAGAAATTGAATTTTTGATTTATCATCTGTCCTGCTACTGAAGCTCCCATCTTAGAATAAGCATCTTCGTTTTTTAAAACCTCAGATACATTGCTGCAAACTATGGCTAATCCACTGAATATATTATGGAGGGGTTTTTTTTTTAGAGTAGCATGTCACAGAAGCGTTCACAGTTACCTCTGTTCACAGCTGCCTCTGTTTTAGGGTGTAATTTAAGACATCTTGTGTCTGATTATTCTACTTCATCTTAATTACTAAGGCTGTTTAGAAGATGTCTTGATTTTCATAGCTCGATACAGTAACCATTGCATTGCATAAGATTTGACCAATAAAGACTCCAACTCTATTTACAAAGCCTTACCTTAATCATAGAGTCCCTGCGTGTGTACCAAACACTTGCTCGCCTGGTTGTGCTCAGCTGGGTTGAAGCGAGGTGGGTAAGGGAGAACTGCAAGCAAAGGAAGAAGAGAGAATGGGAGGATACGGAGCAAGCCCAGGCAGAAACATCAAGTAGTTTGGGGATGTTAAAAATAAAACCTGTGCATGTGACTGTGTAGCTCAGCTTACAGAGCAGTCTCTTTCACTGTATTTGTTAACACTGTCACTTCTGGAGTGATACTTCACAGAGAAGATGTGAGAGGCAGAACCAGTAATACTCTGTGCCCCCTGCATGAGAGGAAAAGATCAAGAGCCCTGTATCAGCTCCCTGACGCTCTCTGATGGAGGTTTGCCCTTTATGACTTAAGTCCCCTTAGGGCCCACACCAGTTTCTGTGGTTGGAATTGTCGCTTGTGCCCCTGGCTTCCACCGTCACCAATTCTAGCAGCTGGTGTAGACAGCGATGGCGGGTTTCCGACCTGTCTGGGCAGGGGTGGGCAGAAAAAGAGCGGGGAACGGCCCAGAGCTGAGCAGCTGGGCAGGTTTGCCTGCCCGCTTCCCAAGGACCCCCAGGAGACTCCCCAGCTCCAGCCCCTCCACTGCACAGTGAAAGGGTCCCACCAGCCACCAGGAGGAAGCCTGGTTACACTGGGTGCCCTTCCTCAGCCAAACCTGAGGAAGCAAAGGAGCAAAGGAGAGCAGTCACATTTTACTGTCAGCGTGGACCCGTTAAAGCATTTCATGGTGAGTTTCATGAGTTTCACAGTGAGCATTGATACTCATGGTGAGTACAGACATACGGGTACTACTACATGTCAGTGAGGTTCAGGGCTGCAGATGGCGCAGGCGCTGCTTCTCCCTGGTGGGTGCTCACCCCATCTGGCTGCAAAGACACCTCTTGTGACCCTGCTGCCATACGCAACCACTTTTCACCTCCTCAGAAACACAGAACAACATCTTTTGGCTGTGGTGGTGGTGGCTCTGAGATCCTAAGTCACGATGAACTCCTTGCTTCGCCTTATCTTTCTTTTTCTTTATCTGCGAGTCCCCAGTGACCCTCATAGTTTGAGACAGTGCAGGCAACTGTGTTTTCATTTTTAGGGCTGAAAAAAATGTCAGTAGGTGACAACCAAGGCTTGCTGCTGCCAATCATAATTTAGTAGTCCTAAATATGGTTAGCAGTCTGGCTCCGTGGCCTTTTTTAGAATGGGCTGTATTATCGTGATACCATTTTCTGTCATCCCATTCTACTGGGGAAAACAGGGGCCAGTGGTAATATGCCTAAACCCGAATTTCACCCAATCACAACATGACCGCTGATCTGTTTACCCTGTCCACTTCCACTCCTCGCCGCCCCCCAGTTCAGGGTCATTCTTCAGCCTTCAATGTTGTCGTCGTCTTTTTAGACTCTGTTTAAAAACATGCTGCTTGTGTGCCTCACTTTTATATGAAGTAAAAAACTCTCTTCAAAATTCTGTAAACTCCCTCCAGCTGAATTAACCCAGATTACTAAAATACTTAGGGCTTCAGAAGTAGCTGTTGTCAGAAATGAAGCTACCTTCTGTCTTAATTTTACCAGCACCTGATGTCAGCCTGGTTTTACATCTCCGCGTTTCCAGGCAGTCTGAACTCTGGTGGTGCTTTTTACTGCTTTCATGCGTTGCTCGGTGATCACGCCAACCCAAACAGCCAGGCCTGGGCCTGCCTCACTCTGTTCGGTACTCTGCCTCGCAGCCCCACGTACCACAAGCCCCCAAATTTTGCAAATCCTTGCCTGCAGGTGATGGCTGTACTCCAGAAAGACATCATCTGTGGTGGCCTCTTAGGGCAGGGTATCACAAGAGACGCAGAATGAACATAGTTCACTGTGCCTGAAAATTGAACAGTGGTGGAGAGAAGGGAGAAGAGAGAAGGGAGAAGAGCGAAGGCGATGGGAAACAAGAATTCATCCTTGTACCTGCAGCACACCATTGTACTAGCTCAGCTACACCTGAAACCAGACTGTCAGCAAAGGAGAACTTGCAGATCTCTGCTGCCGCCCTTACCTGTGCTAATTTGATTCAAGGTATCTCAGGAATCCCAACCAATACTGTAACCAGACCTCCTGCTGCAGTACAGATGTGCTTACTGGTAGGGTGCGAGAAGCGTGAAATCTCTGAAAGAAAAGTGTAACTGTTATTTATTTTTTGATGCAAATGCTTTGGGAGAAAGCTGTTGCCTGTCTGCTTTAATCTCTCTTATCTCAATTCTATGGGTAGAAATGCCGTGCTATATAGAAGCCCTCTGAAATATACCTATGTATATGATATGTATATCATATATGTATACATGGGAAAATCAGGCCAGATCTGGTCGCCTGAGAGAGGCG